>NC_059080.1:105740997-105766112 GCF_020497125.1 Mauremys mutica | reverse complement strand
TCCCTTGTAAAGTCGCTGCTCTTCCAGCCAAACGAGTTATAAGGGAGCATTGCACAACTTTAAACGAGTGTGTTCCCTAATTGAGCAGCGACATAACTTTGAAACAACATTAAGCAGGATGATATTAAGTGAGGAGTTACTGTACTCATCACAGTTTATAGTTCTTTATATACATTACTGTGCGTTTGTGTATCATCCTAGGACCTTTTCTTTGGTCTTTTCTTTTTGTAATAGGAGGTTTTTTAAATCTCTAGCTGATGCTTTTCAATTTACAAACGAGTTTTAACAGAAGGGCAAAGTAAATTGTCACATTAATGTGCACAGTTCGCACATACTGTCTTTTTAGATGAAATCAACTAATTATTGGGTAATTTTTTCAATTTTTTAGCATTTGTATGTTACATAATTAATGTTGAGAATGATTACATAGCTGTGTATTGCTGTGGAAAAAAATTATAAATATATCCTGGGAGCAGTTGAGTTGGCTTTTGGACAGATCTAAATTTGAGTCTTGAAGAAAAAAGATAGACCAAAGAAGTGTTACCTATGAGTAAAATTCCCAGAGTGAACAGCGTGTTGCTTGTTACCTCGTGGAAATATTGTTAGGTAGTTACATGAACCACATGTAGCATTCACATAAAAAAAATGCTATAATTATTTTCCAAGACCATTCCCTGAGGAATTATAAGCAAGGTCTTATTAACTTTTCTTTTTACAGATTAACTTCAGCTACTTAAAAATTAAGAATTATTGGATACACTTTTACAGTGATACTTTTAAATCCAGGATAATGAAATATATGCAGCATAAATTAGCAGTTGTACTTTAATGAAAATTACTACAAAGGAAATATTTACATTTGTGAAGTTTTGTCCTGGTGATACAAACACTATGTAGATGCACTAAAATATATTTGAGCAAGAATATAATATTGTAATTTTTAGATGAGCAAATTATATAAAGGTAAAATACACTCTTAGTTTCATTCTAGTGTTTGAAGACAGTTTGACCAAGTTATCATGTAAATTTATGTAAAAGTATTATACTTTTATGTGAATGCCATTAACTTTTCTTAATGACCTGGGGTGTAATAGATGAAAATTACAGTTTCTCAGGGTTTTAAAGTCAAGAACTGTAATTTAACAGAAAGTTCTAAATTCAGATAGATCCCAAGCTGCATCTTATGGGTTTGTTGTTTAGTCTTTTTTGAATAGCAGATTATTAAGAACATCTGTTTTATTATGTATTGCTATTCAGAATATCCTAGTGTTAAATAGTAATATTATTACTGTCACAATATATTTGTGTAACTGTGGTCAGCAAAAGACCTTAAATGGATGTGGAATTTTCACTTGTATTAATTTATGGAACCTATTAATGTTCTGAGTGCATAGACAGAAATGGTATTGTGAATGGAAATGTTCTTAACTGAGAAGGTATTTATAATGCATAATCATTTACTTGTAGTGAATTGTTAACACTTGTTAAAACTTTTTTACACTATAGCATTTATGCAATGGTTTACAGAATTCATGGAATTATTTTTATTATCGATATGAAATTAAAATTTTTGATCTTTATTGCTTAGCTTACTGTGTTTGTAGACAATTGAGGTTTGAGGTCTTCCATTTTATTGTAAAAGATTTATACATATGGTAACTGTGGGTTTGTATTTCTAAACATATCTGTAGACGAGCCAGACTCACCTCTGCGGCGCCTCCTGCTGGTGTCTTCCAGGAATTAGCTCAATTCAGCTTTGGAGCACCTTCTGCAGGCTGGTGATCCACCTGTCCTCTGGCCCCCATGTCCCTGGTGCCCTTTTACATGGGGTGCTGCCCCCTGGCAGTAACCCCATTCTCTCAGGGTCTCCCCTCCCCGGGAAACCCCCACCCTCTATCCCCACCTTGCCTCAGAATATGGCTACTGCCAGTCATTGTCTAGCCTCACACCCTGGGGTAGACTGCAGTATCAACCTACTCATCATTGGCAAGGTTGGGTTTGGACCTGCTGCCTTGGCCTACCCCTGGGCTGCCCTCCACAAACCCTAGTACCTATTAGCCCAATACTAGGCCGCAGCCTGGGGCTTTCCAGGCTGGAGCTCCCCAGCCCTGCTTCACTCAGGTACCTTATGTCCAGCTCCCTGCAGCCAGGCCCATCTCACTCTACAGCTAGAGAGAGACTGTCTTGGCTTCTGGCTCACAGTCTCTTATAGGGGCCAGCTGGGCCTGATTGGAGCATGGCCACAGCTGAGCCTACTTTCCCCAATCAGCCCAGGCTTCTTGTCCCAGCCTAAAGGCTGCTTTCTCCAGCCACAGCCCCTTCCCAGGGCTATTTTTAACCCCTTCAAGGCAGGAGCAGGGGTCCACCCTGCTACAATATCATATTGGAAAGATTTTACTTAGATCAATATTTCCAGGGATTCTGTATTGTGGAATCGTCTTCTTCTGGAATCAGGTCATGGCATTTCTAGCATTGTGATTGAAACCCAGTACTTAATATTATCAAAATAACTGACTTAAATAGCACAGATTAGTGGAGATATTATGTTTCAAATTTTCCACTATTGTATGCAATATAGTTGTAGCCATTTCGATTCCAGGATATTTAGAGAGACAAGATGGGTGAGGTAATATCTTTTATTGGACCAGCTTCTTTTGGTGAGAGAGCTCACCCACCTTGTCTCTCTAAATTTTCCATTGTTACTTACTGTGAAACATAACAGTCCCAGATGCTGTTTCCCATCAGCCATGGCGAGGCCTCTGGCACCATGAAAGAGAGTTCTTCATAGTTCTGTTACATTCCCTGTAATCTTCCTGTTTAAATTTTGATAACTCGTTCTGACTTAAGTTAAGAGGTCACACACTTGGTAGCCTGTGCAGGCTGAGCATATTGCACACACCAGGGCTTCTTTTAATTTCTCCATTCCCATCCCCACTCCCAACAAGCTCCATGGGTGCCACTCTCTTATCCCTCTTTTCGAGGGACTCCCTGCAATTCCTCACAATCTCTTCTCTACCAGTGTCTGTGTGCACCCATTCCCTCCACCCCCCCCCATACCAATGGCTCTGTGTGCACCCCCTTCCCATTTCCCTTTGTTCCATGGGCTGTGTGCCCTATTCACCCTATGCAAGGGGATGTGTGCACCTTTGTTTCCACCCTCATCCCTGGTTCCTCTAGTCCCCCTTCACCCACCCGGGGTTCTGCAGGTGCCAAAACCCTGTGATAGTTGACAATACTTAATAAGCATATATTGAGCCCTATGCATCACTGGAGTTGTAATCTCCCTCCCCAGTGTGTTTGGCAGGCAGCACCCCACACCATGCCTGATTTCATAGACCTCTGTCATATTCCCCCCCCCCTTGTGTCTCTTCTAAACAGATCGGTCCCAGTCTTTTTAATTTCTCCTCCATTGGAAGCTGTTCTATACCCCTAAGCATTGCTGTTCCATCCCTTCTCTGCACCTAACAAGCTAGCAATGTTAGGAACTGTTAGGAAAGGGATAGGTAAGACAGAACATACCATAATGCCCCTCTGTAAATCCCTGGTACATCCACACCTTGAATATTGGGGTTAGGGTTTAAGGTCAGGGTCAAGGGTTGGGGTAATGGGGTAGGGTCAGGGTCAAATGTTAGGGTTGGGTTAGGGAGTTAGGGTGAGGGTGGGGTTGGGTCAGGGTCAGGGTTGGGGGTGAGGGTGTGGGTCGGGGTCAGGGGTTAGGGTGAGGGTTTAGGGTTGGGGTCAGGGTGAGGGTTTAGGGTTAGGGGTTGGGGGTAGGGCTAGGGGTAGGGGTTGGTCAGGGTGCGGGTTAGGGGTTAGGGTTAGGGTTTAGCGTTTAGGGTTAGGGGTCACGGTCAGGGGTCAGGGGTAGGTTGGGGTTAGGGTTAGGATTGGTTAGGGTTTAGGGTTGGGATTGGGGGTAGGGTCAGGGGTAGGGTTAGGGGTGGGGTCGGGTCAAGGGTCAAGGTCGGGATGGGGTGGGGGTTGGGGTCGGGTTTAGGTTTGGGGTCGGGTTTAGGCTTGGGGTTTAGGGTTAGGGGTTGGGGGTCAGGGGTAGGGTTAGGGGGTAGGGTAGGGGTCAGGGGTCAAGGGTCAGGGTCTAGGCTTGGGGTTAGGGTTTAGGGGTTAGGGTTGGGTTTAGGGTTGGGGTTGGGTTAGGGTTAGGGGTTGGGGTTGCGGTGGGTTTAGGGGTTAGGGTGGGGGTCGGGGCTGAGGGTAGGGATTAGGGGGTGAGGGTGAGGGTTTAGGATTAGGGTCAGGGCTAGGCCTAGGGTTAGGGTTAGTGACACCGTGTGGCCATGAAAGGTAATGCACAGAGCATTTCTCACGGAGGAATAGTGACACCGTGTGGCCACACCGGGTAATGCACAGAGTATTAGTCACGGTGCAACAGTGACACTGTGTGGCCACGAAAGGTAATGCACAGAGCTTTTCTCACAGAGCAACAGGGACACCGTGTGGCCATGCAGGGTAATGCACAGAGCCTTTCTAACAGAGCAACAGTGACATCGTGTGGCCATGAATGGTAATGCACAGAGCATTTCTCTCAGAGGAACAGTGACACCGTGTGGCCACGCCGGGTAATGCACTAAGCAGTTCCTGTATGGAGCTACAGTGACATCGTGTGACCACGCTGGGTAATGTACAGAGTATTTCTCACAGAGCAACAGTGACACCATGTGGCCACGAAAGGTAATGCACAGAGCTTTTCTCACGGAGGAACAGTGACACCGCCTGGCCATGCAGGGTAATGCACAGAGCATTTCCTGCATGGAGCTACAGTGGCACCATGTGGCCACGCAGGGTAATGCAGAGTATTTCTCACAGATCAACAGTGACACCGTGTGGCCACAAAGGGTAATGCACAGAGCAGTTCCTGCATGGATCAACAGTGACATTGTGTGGCCATGAATGGTAATGCACAGAGCATTTCTCTCAGAGCAACAGTGACACCGTGTGGCCACGCAGGGTAATGCACAGAGGATTTCTCACGGCGCAACAGTGGCACTGTGTGGCCACGCAGGGTAATGCACAGAGCTATTCTCACGGAGCTACAGTGACACCATGTGGCCACGAAAGGTAATGCACGGAGCATTTCTCTCAGAGCAACAGTGACACCGTGTGGCCACGCAGGGTAATGCACAGAGCATTTCTCATGGAGCAACAGTGACACCATGTGGCAACGTAGAGTAATGCACAGACGATTTCTCACTTCACAACAGTGACACTGTGTGGCCATGCAGGGTAATACACAGAGCAGTTTCTGCATGGAGCAACAGTGACACTGTGTGGCCACGCAGGGTAATGCACAGAGCAGTTCCTGTGTGGAGCTACAGTGACACCCTGTGGCCACGCAGGGTAATGCACAAAGCATTTCTCTCAGAGCTACAGTGACACCCTGTGGCCACGCAGGGTAATGCAGAGAGCAGTTCCTGTGTGGAGCTACAGTGACACCCTGTGGCCACGCAGGGTAATGCACAGAGCATTTCTCGTAGAGGAACAGTGACACCGTGTGGCCATGCTGGGTAATGCGCAGAGGATTTGTCACGGCACAACAGTGACACCGTGTGGCCGTGCTGGATAATGCACAGAGCAGTTCCTGCGTGGAGCTACAGTGACATCGTGTGACCACGCCGGGTAATGCACAGAGTATTTCTCACAGAGCAACAGTGACACCATGTGCCCACGAAAGGTAATGCATAGAGCATTTCTCTCAGAGGAACAGTGACACCGTGTGGCCACGAAAGGTAATGCAGAGAGCATTTCTCTCAGAGGAACAGTGACACCATGTGGCCACGCTGGGTAATGCACTGAGCAGTTCCTGTATGTTGCTACAGTGGCATTGTGTGGACATGAATGGTAATGCAGAGAGCATCAGAGGGGTAGCTGTGTTAGTCTGGTTCTGTAGAAGCAGCAAAGAATCCTGTGGCACCTTATAGACTAACAGACGTTTTGCAGCATGAGCTTTCGTGGGTGAATACCCACTTCTTCAGATGCAGAGAGCATTTCTCACGGAGCAACAGTGACACCATGTGGCCACGTAGAGTAATGCACAGAGGATTTCTCACGGCGCAACAGTAACACCGTGTGGCCATGCAGGGTAATACACAGAGCAGTTTCTGCATGGAGCAAGAGTGACACCGTGTGGCCATGCCAGATAATGCACAGAGCATTTCCTGGATGGAGCTACAGTGACGTCGTGTGGACACAAATGCACAAAGGGTAATATGTTGTTTGTATGTGTGGAGGCTGGTAGGGGCAGGGTGCTGGGGGAGAAGCTGAGCCCTGCTTAGGGGGCGGGGCTTATCTGCCTAGGGGTCCTATAAAGGTAGCCAGCCAGTCAGGCAGCAGCATAGACAGCTGCAGCAGCCAGCAAACAGCGCTGTAAACAGGGGAGTTTCACTGGGAGTTCTGTTGGAGGAGCAGGTTTTTGTATTTTGTGGAGTTTGTATGTGTGGAGGCTGGTAGGGGCAGGGTGCTGGGGTTAGGGTTAGGGTCAGGGTTTAGGGTCGGGGTTCGGGTTGGGGTTTAGGGGTTAGGGTTTAGGGTTAAGGTTTAGGGTTAGGGTTCCGCTCGGCGCGCAGGGACTAGAGATAGAGTGAGGAGCTGCCGCTAGGCGCGCAGAGGGGTCCGGGGGGGCGGGCGGTGTATCGCTTAGGGTTAGGGGTTAGGGTTGGGTTAGGGTTAGGGGTTAGGGTTGGGTTTAGGGTTAGGGGTAGGGGTAGGTTGGGTTAGGGTTAGGGTTTAGGGTTAGGGTCAGGGTGAGGGTCAGGGTGAGGGGTTGGGGGTGGGGTTAGGGGTCAGGGGTCGGGGTCAGGGTTTAGGGTTTAGGGTTGGGTTTAGGGTTAGGGGTAGGGTTAGGGTTAGGGGTTGGGGTGAGGGTTTAGGGTTAGGGTCAGGGTGAGGGTGAGGGGTTGGGGTTGGGGGTAGGGGTCAGCGGTCGGGGTCAGGGTTTAGGGTTGGGTTTAGGGTTAGGGATAGGGTTAGGGTTAGGGGTTGGGGTGAGGGTAAGGGTTTAGGATTTGGGGTTGGGGTGAGGGTGAGGGGTTGGGGTCGGGGTCTGGGGTAGGGTTAGGGTTAGGGTGTGGTTTCTTGTTGGGTACAGGGCTCTGTGGGATTAAGAGTGAGGAGGGGCCAGAGTCTGCTGTGCAGAGTGACTCTGGGTGGAGTTGTAAGGGGTGCTTTTTACTTGTTGTCCTAATGGTGTAATGGGTGGAGAACGGAATCCCGCCGTGCGTGAGAGGCAAAAAGAAGAGCCTACGAGACGTTTCTGACTGAGACGGTAGCTTACTTGTTTTATCCCCTCGTTTTAGTACCAATCAAAAAGACGTCGCGTGTCAAAGTCTACTGCCCTTATAATGGAAAGCGGAGTGAGAGTGACGAGACTGCGAGCGTTATTGGTGCCAGGCAGGAGCCGTCCATCTGGGAGCAGAACAGCCGCTACTATCACTGAGAAAAGTATCTGTTTTGCTGAGGGTTCTGTTCCTTCATGTAGGGACACCCCGTTAGCTGGGGCTGGGTTTGTAAGAAAAGGTTCCTGAGTAGATGTGGTTATGAGGGAGACAAGATCCCCATTTTCAGGGGCTGCGCATTTCTCTGGCCAGGAGTGGTGTGTCCTCTGCAGTAGAAGGTTGAATCCAGGAGGATGACTCCAGGTGGTGAGTTGCTTGCCTTCCTCCCATATTTCTCTCTCTCTCTCTCTTTTCTGTACTTTATTGGCCAACACGCTCTCTTTCTCTCTCTATGTCCTTGCCTCTCCTTGTGCTGTCTCCCTTCGTAGGACATGGGCAGGAGTGCTAGGTGTGCATCCACACAGGTCAGGTCTTGGGAGCCATGGAGAAGTTGAAGCAGAGAAAAATCATGAGGAGCAGTGGGTGCTGAAGTGGAGCGGTGACTCTGTTTACTTGTCTCTGTTCATGGAGTTGGGCTCAGGTAGATGGCCTGGGAGAAGGAGGATGGGATGAGGACAAGATGTCATGCATGAATAGAACTGTTTGTACTGATGGCTCAATGAATTGGTTTTCCAGAGGAAGTGTCCAGGAGCCCCAGCCCGAGGAGAAGCTGGCAGAAGTGGACCTGATCAGTCTGAACATCCTTCTAAACAGACATGAGCAGTCCTCAGCTTTCTGCCTCCCGCATAACTACACTTCATTACTTTAGCAGCACGGCTGAAGCCTAAGATAAATGCAGGGTAGAGGATTAGCACAGACGGCTGCTTCCCTTTAGGTGGGTTTGGTTTCTCGTAAACCTATGCTTCTTTGTTCTGGGTGTGGGAGGAGAATTTCCGTATTGTGGGAGTAGCTGTGGGGTTACATCCAGGGGAATAGACAATAGTCTCCTTTACATAGTGACTCTCTTGGGTGCAGGTGCAACAGACTGCTTAACATACGAATGTAAGAATGGTAATGCTTGGTCAGATCCATGGTCCATCTAGCCCAGTATCCTGTCTTCTGACTGGCTAATGCCAGATGCTTCAGAGGGAATGAATAGAACAGGGAATCGAGACGTGATCCATCCTGTGTCGCCCATTCCCAGCTTCTGGCAAACAGAGGATAAGGGCACCATCTCTGCTTGTCCTGACTAATAGCCATTGATCGACCTGTCCTCCATGAATTTACCTAGTTCTTTTTTTAACCCTGTTATAGTCTTGGCTTTCACAGAAGTCTCTGGCCAGTAATTCCAGAAGTTGATGTGCGTTGTGTGCTTTTTAATTGTATCTATAAAGGTGTAATGGGAAATGAGTGAAGAAGAACCTACACAACACTGCAGATTCCGATGGTAACTTTTGTTTGTCTGTGGTACTAAGCAAAACACGAGGGAGAAAGAAGTCAAGGGTAAGAGCCCACTCCCGTTGTGAGATGGAAAGCACACAAGGCCCATGAGACAGTGAGCGTTGTTGATGCCAGGCTATGCAGATGCCGTCGAGCTGGGAGTGGAGCAGCTGTCACCATCAGTGAGATAAGTGTCTGGCTTGGTGAGGACTCTGGTAATGGCCCACCTGCCTCCAGGCTGGGACTTGTCGTTAGCAGGGGCTTGATTTGTAGGAAAAGATTCCTGACTAGCTGTAGTTACGAGGGAGACAAGGTCCCCATTTTCAGGGGCTGGTCATTTCTCCGTCCACAAGCAGTGTGTCCTCTGCAGGAGAAGGTTGGATCCAGGGGGATGAGTTCTTTGCCTTCCTACTGCGTGTCGCTCTCTTTCTTTCTTTCTTTCTCTCTCTCTCTCTCTTTTCTGTACTGTGTTGGCCAACACACACTCTCTCTCTCTCTCTCTCTCTCCCCCTCCCCCCTTTCCTCTCCCTGTGCTGTCTCCCTTCCTAGGACATGGGCAGGTGTGCTAGGGGTGCATCCCCACAGGCTTGGTCTCGGGAACCATGGAGAAGTAGGAAGAGACAAAAATCATGCAGGGTAGTGGATAGTGGAGTGGAGCAGTGACTGTCCGTGTTCACTCCATCTGTGTTCGAGCGGAGCTGATGTACATGGAATAGGAGAGGGAGACAGGGATGAGAGCGTTCATAGAGCTCTGTGTAGTGATAGTTCTTGCTTGGCTTTATTAGTTTGCAGAGTAATCATCCAGGAGGTGTCTCCAGAGGAGAAGCTGGCAGAGGTGGACCTGAACTGCCTGGACATCCTTCTAAGGAGACATGAAGGGTCCTCAGCTTTCTGCCTCTCATGTAAGCTGTCACTGCTTGGAATTCCTCATCTGTACTTGCTGTAGTTCTCTTCACAGGCTGTGTGCTTCCTCCTTGGGTATGGGGCTCTGTGGCTGGGGAGGGCCCAGAATCTGCTCTGCGGAGTGACTATGTTGGGTGCCATTAAGAGGGCCAATGCAGAGAGGAGAAAAGGGGCCTGAACCCTGATTACAGGGCGGTCACCCTTTCTTTAGTAAAATACTCCTCCTTTAAACTCGGTGTGGGGTGGGGGGGAAGTCCCCAATGTCAAAAGATCTGGAAATGAACAGGTAAGGGAGGGATCCTGCTGAGTGTCTCCTTTCCGATCAATCCTCCATCTCTCAGCGACACCCTTCCGGACTTACCTTCCTACCTCACCAAGAAAATAACTTGGTGCTCCCTAACCTTTACCAGAAAAGACCCCTCTTCCTTGTGACGCAGTCCTGTTAGTAGGGTTAGGTGCACCCATGTGCTGGCTCTGAATACCACCACATGTGCTTATAACACCTGAACATCAACACATTTCAGAAAGGATAGCCACATCCCTTCAGACGTAGCCCTAGGAATCTCCTCTGTCTATCTCCAAAGAGACACAAGGCCTGGAATTTGGACACAACTGAGGGAGCTGTCCGAATGTCTACAGTTGAACACTCATCAGTGCGACGGTGTCTTTCTTGTGCACAAGAAAACAAAGGGTCAAATTTGTGGTTGGTTGAGGGGTGTAAATTGGGCAGGGCAAAAGGACTTGAGGAAGGATGAGGTGGAAGTGAGGGTCTGAAAGGAGCCCCCCACCTCACCTGTTCATTTCCAGACGGTGTGACATTTGCATGGTTGGGCCATTTCTTGGCTTTTTTGAGAAAAGGGGCAAATTTTCCACGGCCTCCACCATCCCCTTACAGCTGCCCCTTCGCCACACCATGTTGTATCTGACCTGGATAGGTCGCAAGTAAGATTTCACTTCAAATCTCAAAAAAGCCCAGTAGAAATAATTGTGGGGGAATTTCCTGTCACTAAGAGAAACGGAAGCTCAAGCCTTCTCAAGGGGTGGGGTGTCGCTCAGCCAGAGGCACAAAAAGGCTCCCCTAGTTTAAGCGTGCGAGGGATAAGACCTTACACCCTGGTTACAGGGCAGTCATTTTGCCGGGCGTGTCAAAGTGACCTGTGGTTTAATTTGCTTGGCAAAGGAGACCCAAACCTTCCTTACAGAGTGGTCCTTAAGCCACGGGCGTTCGAATGGGGCAGAGAGAAAAGCGCCGTAAAGGAGAGACCTCCGTTCCCTCAGAAGTGGGTGGTCTCATTGCCCAGCAAGTGCCAGCGGCCCAAGAGGAGCTAGAAAGGGGAGACCTGCACCCTTCTCATAGGGATTGGTCAGTGGCAAAGAGCATTTTAAAGGCTAGGTCCTAAGGAGCTCAAAGCCACAGAGACCTTGTGGTGATCTGCGTGTAATGTAATATCTCATTGTAAGGTGACGGGGCCAGCAGGAGTTAATTAACTCACAAACTGACCTTGACCCATGGCCGAACTTTAAAGACTGGTTAGGAAGATCTGTAAAGGAATAGAGGTTTGAAATGCAGCCCGCACTGTTAGAGATAGAAGGGTAAATGTTAGCTCTGGTCTTGTCTATTGCTATAGCTGTGATTCAAAGATCAAAAAAGCAATATTAACATTTAGGAAGACACTGGAGTAAAATAGCATTATTGTCTATATCAGGGGTCGGCAACCTTTCACAAGCGGTGTGCCGAGTCTTCATTTATTCACTCTAAAATGTATTACTGGCACGCAAAACCTTAATGTTTTTCAGAAGGTCTCTTTATATATTGTATAACTAGACATAGAAACTAGTGTTGTATTGTAAAATAAACAAGGTTTTCAAAATGTTTAAGTAGCTTCATTTAAAATTAAATTAAAATGTTGATCTTACACCGCTGGCCTGCTCAACCCGCTGCTGGTCTGGGGTTCTGTTCCACTAGGCCGCCAGCAGGCTCTGCGGGGCCCTGCCCACATACAGCGGGTAGCTACCTTCTCCCTGGTTCTGGCCCATTCTCTTCCTCTCTCTGCAGTGAGCTGAGGGTGGGAGTGCACTGAGCACAGGGCTGGGGGTGAAGGATCTGGCCAGGAGCTAGAATGAGGGAGGGGGCTCAGGGTTGGGGCAGGAGGTCTGGGTGTGGGGGCACTTACCTGGGAAATTCCCGTTTGGTGCTCAGGGTGGGGGTGGGGATGTGCAGGGGTGCAAGAGTCAGGGCAGAGGACTGGGGCCATGTGAGGGGGGTGCAGGTGTCAGGGCGGGGGGGCTGGGTAGGTGTGGGGGTGCCAGAGTCAGGGCTGGGGTCGGGCGGGGGGGGGGTGAAGGAGTCAACAGAGGGCTGGGTGTGTATGAGGGAGGTACAGGGCTCAGGGCAGAGGGCTGGGTGACTGCTCCCCTCAGAACCTCCAACCCCCTCCGCTCCTTGTCCCCTGACTGCCCCCTCCTGGGACCCCTGCCCCTAACTGCCCCCCAGAACCCTATCCCCTATCTAAGCCTCCCTGTTCTTGTCCCTTGACTGCCCCCCCGGAGCCTACCCCCACCTGTCCCCTGACTGCCCCAACCCTTATCCACACCCCGAGACAGACCCCCGGACTCCCACGCCCCATCCAACCACTCCCCACCCCCGACAGGACCCCCAGAACTCCCGACCCGTACAACCCTCCCCCTGCTCCCTGCCTGCTGCAACCCCCTCCACACCCCGGCCTCCTGACAGCCCTCCCAAACTCCTGACTCATCCAACCCCCCCCAGCTCCTTGTCCCCTGACCACGTCCTCCAGAGACCCCCTACCCTAACTGTCCCCTGACCCCATCCAGCCCCCACCCCCTGACAGACCCCGGAATTCTCATGCCCCATCCACCCCGCTGTTCCCTGTCTGCTGCCTCGAGAGACCCCCGCCCCTAGCCACCCCCCGGGATCCCACCCCCATCCAACCAACCCTGCTCCCTGTCCCCTGACTGCCCCCACCCCTTACCAAAGCCCCCCAGCCCCAATCCCCTTACCATGAGCCTCCAAACAGAGCCAGCCTATGCTGCCCCGTGGGAGCACACAGCCCCGCCCCTCAGAGCGCTGCGCGTGCGGGGGTAGGGCTCTGGACGAGCAGGGAGCGTCTTTCCCTCCCTGCAGAGCCAAACGCTGCCCCACGGGAGTGTGCAGACCTGGCCCCAGAGCTCTGCGTGCGGGGGCAGGGATCTGGGGGAGGGGAGAAGGCGGGGGAGGGGCCGGTGGCTTGCTGCGCTCGGCCCAGTGCTCCAGCCCGGGAGCGTGGACCCTGCGGCTTGCCGTGCTAGCAGGGTTTTTAATGGCACCCTGGAGTCCCGGCAGGCAGCTGCGTGCCATTGAAAATCGGCTCCAGTGACGTCTTCGGCACACGGCTGCCGGAGGTTGCTGACCCCTGACGTACTGTCTCAGTGGCTCCATGAGGGAAATAACTAATGACACCGTGTGGCCATGTGGGGTAAGGCACAGAGCAGTTCCTGCATGGAGCAACAGTGACACTGTGTGGCCACGCGGGGTAACACACAGAGCATTTCTTGCATGGAGCAATAGTGACACCCTGTGGCCACGCGAGGTATTGCACAGAGTATTTCCTGCGTGGAGCAACAGTGACACCGTGTGGCCACGCGGGGTAACACACAGAGCAGTTCCTGCATGGAGCAACAGTGCATTACCCCGCGTGGCCACACGGTGTCACTAGTTATTTCCCTTATGGAGCCACAGAGACACTAGGTCAGGGGTCAGCAACCTCAGCATTCCCACCCTGTTTCTCTCTTTCTCCATGAGATAAATGCTCTGTGCATTCTTCCAAGAGGCCACCCACTGACAATGCTGCTCCATGAGGGAAATGCTCTGTGTATTAACCCCAGTGGCCCCTCATTGTCACTGTCCCTTATGAGGGAAATGGTTTGTGAGTTATCTGAATTGTTCCTGTGAGTGAAATGCTCTGTGCATTACTCTGCATGGCCACACAGTGTCACTGTTCCTGTGAGAGAAATACTCTCTGCATTACCCTTCGTGGCCACACGGTGCCACTGTTGCTCCATGCAGGAACTGCTCTGTGCATTACCCTGTGTGGCCACACGGTGTCACTGTTGCTCCATGCAGGAACTGCTCTGTGCATTACCCTGCTTGGCCACACGGTGTCACAGTTGCTCCATTCAGGAATTGCTCTGTGCATTACCCTTCGTGGCCACACGGTGTCACTGTTGCTCCATGAGGGAAATGTTTTGTGATTACCCTGCGTGGCCACAAGATGTCACTTTTGCTCCTTGAGAAATGGACTGTGCATTACCCTACGTGGCCACATGGTGTCACTGTTCCTCTGAGAGAAATGCTCTCTGCATTATCCAGCATTTCCATACGATGTCACTGTTGCTCCATTCAGGAATTGCTCTGTGCATTACCCTTTGTGGCCACACGGTGTCACTGTTGCTCCATGCAGGAATTGCTCTGTGCATTACCCTTCGTGGCCACACGGTGTCACTGTAGCTCCATGCAGAAACTGCTCTGTGCATTACCCTTTGTGGCCACACGGTGTCACTGTTGCTCCATGAGAAATGGACTGTGCATTACCCTGCGTGGCCACACGGTGTCACTGTAGCTCCATGCAGCAACTGCTCTGTGCATTGCACTTTGTGGCCAGACAGTGTCACTGTTGCTCTTTGAGAAGAGCTCTGTGCGTTATCCGGCATGGCCACACGGTGTCACTGTTGCTCCATGAGAAATGCTCTGTGTATTCCTTCGTGGCTACACAGTGTCACTGCAGCTGTCACTGGGGCTTAGGAGGTTCTGGGGGCCCCACAGCCCTCTCTCCAGAATGTAGGGGTCCCGGGGGGGCTTAGGTGGTTCGGAGGGGCCCTCCAGCACTCTTTCCAGGCTACAGGGGTCCCTGGGGGGTTAGGGGGTTCCGGATGGGCCCCCAGGCCTCTCCCCAGGCTGTAGGGGTCCCGGGCGGCCCCCCCAGCCCTCTCTCCAGGCTGTAGGGGTCCCGGGGTTGCTTATGGGGCTCGGGGGACCCCCCCAGCCTTCTTTTCAGACTGTTGGGTACTGGGTTTGGCTTAGGGGGTTCCAGGGCCCTCCAGCCCTCTCTCCAGGCTTTTGGGGTCCCGGGGAGCCCCCAGCCCTGTCTCCAGGCTGTAGGAGTCCCTGGGGGGCTTAGGGGTTTCCAGGGCCCCCCAGCCCTTTCTCCAGGCTGTAGGGGTCCCGGGGGGGCTTAGGGGTTTCCGGGGCCCCCCAGCCCTCTCTCTAGGCTGTAGGGGTTCCAGGGGGGCTTATGGGGTTCGTGGGCCCCTCAGCCCTCTCTCCAGGCTGTTGGGGTCCCGGGGAGTTTAGGGGTTTGGGGGGGTGCCCCCAGCCCTCTCTCCAGGCTGAAGGGGTACCGGGGGGCTTAGGAGGTTCCGGGGGGGGGAGGCAAACAGCCCTCTCTCCAGGCTGTAGGGGTCCCTGAGGGGCTTAGGGGTTTCCGGGGCCCCCCAGGCCTCTCTCCAGGCTGTAGGGGTCCCAGCCTGGGTAGTGGGGGCACAGCTACCTATGTCCAGCCTGTAGGGGTCCTGGGGGGGCTTAGGGGGTCGGGGGGGCACAGATACCTATGTCCAGGATGTAGGGGTCATTGAGGGGCTACGGGGGTTTGTGGGGAGCTCAGATACCTACGTCCAGGCTGTTGGGTCCCTCAAAGTCTTAGGGGGTTCTTGTGGTCACAGATACCTACTTCCAGGCTGTCGGGGTCCCGGGTGGGATTAGGGGATTTCTAGGGGGCACAGATACCCATTTCCAGGCTGTAAGGGTCCCCGAGTATAGAGAGGTCCTGGAAGGGATTAGGGAGTTTCTGGGGAGGAGAGATACGTACTTCAAGGCTCTAAGGGTCCCTGGGGGGGCTTATGGGTTCCTAGGGGTCACATATACCTACGTCCAGGCTGTAGGGGTCCTGGAGGGGGGATAAGGGGGTTTCTGGGGGTACAGATACCTAGGTCCAGGCTGGATGGGGTCGTGGGCAGGATTAGGCGGTTCGTGGGGGGGCACAGATACCTACGTACAGTCGTGAGCTGGAGCCGGTTTGCTGGAACTGGTTGCTAAATTTTAAGCCGGTTTAGAACCTGTTGTTAGGGTTACCATACAGTGAGCAGCTGGGGGGAGACAGGACCCCTGGCTCTGTGCAGCTAGAGCCTCCTTTTCCCAAGCGCTACCTTCCCCCAGTTTGTCTGGCAGCCCCCCCAAGCCTCGTCACCCCCGGATTCCTCCTGTTTGGGCCTGAGTGAACCAAAGTTCTTCCATGCTGTGAACTTTAACCAGCCTAAGATGCTAATAAACAGCAAGCAAAACGTGTAACTGTCAGCTTTCTTAGCTTGCAGTTGTAGGACAGCTTAAAACAGCAAAAAGCGGCAGTAAGACGCGGAGGAGAAGGGGGAGGAAAATCTGCATTCGTCTGTGCTGTGAAGGCCATAGATAAATATGCGAATGAGAACAGTTCTAACAAGCTACATTATAGTGTTAAGTGTAACTGTTGCAAGGGGGGGGAAAGGGGGAAAAACAAGGGGGGTATAAATGCTGGGACCCCGCCTGCGTGCGGATGTGCAGGATTCGAGAATGCTTTTTCTCCCTGGCACCTTTTTTTGAGCTCAGATAAACTTGGTTTGCTTCTCCACCCTGGTGTGTTAATTAGTGCGACGCACACCGGGCAACGAACCCCCACTGTTGCTCCTCCTCGGGCCCTTTGGGCCGGCAACACTCCCCTCCGAGTCTCCTCTTACCTTGGGCTCTGGCTGGCTGATTGAATCAGACTGCAGCTCTCAGCCTGCGGGAGCTCAAGGTAAGAGGAGACTGGGAGGGGAGACTCTGGGGGTGACGAGGCACGGGGGGGAGAGGAATTGGGGGTGACGAGGTTCGGGGGGCTGCAGGGCAAACCGGGGGAAGGTAGCGCTAGGGCAAAGGACGCTGGGCTCTGCAGCTGTCTCCCAGCAGCAGCTGCCGCCGCTGCCGCCCCCGCTGCAGGGGAATCACACTGCAGCTGGCAGCCTGTGGAGCCCAAGGAAAGAGGCGGATTGAGGAATCAGAGAGGGTCGGGGCTGGGGGGGGGGAAGGAATCAGGGGATGACGTGGCTTGTGGGGGGAGGAATTGGGGGGTGACGAGGCTGGGGGGGAGAGGGATGGAATCCCCTGGGGGGGGGGCAGTGAGTTGCTTGTATGTATGTTCTAAGTAATAGCAGCTGTTCCCCTAGCAAAATCCTCCCCGCTACGTTCCCTTTCTAGTTTTGCCTCATTGGCTCCAGTCCTGTTTTTAAAGCCGATATTATCGATCCATGTCAATCTGTGTCTGCGCCATCGGTGGGTTTTACACAGTTCTGCACCCGGCCCCAGTCTCCAGCTGCTCAAGCCTTCACCGGGGGGTTTAATAGTGGGGGTCCCTCCCAGCCAGAGCCCCCAGCCCCCGTTGGGGGGAGGGGCGCAGGGCGGGTTGACGCAGGGGTTTGTGGGAGTTGTAGTGCGCCCCGGCCTACAATTCCCATCAGCCCCCGCGGACCCAGCGGGCGGCGCTTTGAGCGCGACAGGCTCCGCTTGCAGGGCGGGGCCTGGAGCGGAAGTGACGTCAGCGGTCTGGAGGCCGCCCGTGATAAGCGGGGGACTTGGGAGCGTTGGGCCGGAGGCGGTGCGGCGCCGGGACGTGGGGTCCCCATAGCGACCCCGCCCCACTAAGTGCTCCCACAGCCCCCCCCCCCGGCCACAGCCCCCCCGCCAGCACCTCCTCCCGGCACCCCCTAGCGCGTCTTTCCTCCCAGCCAAGCCACAGCCCCCCCATCTCCATCGCTTCCCTCACCCAGCCACAGCCCCCCCGGCGCGTATTTCCTCCCCCACGGGCTCCCACAGCCCCCTCCCACCCCCACCCGGCACCCCCAGCGCGCCTTTCCTCCCCACCTGCCCAGCCACCGCCCCCTCCACCTCTCTGCCTCCCCTCGCCCGCCCAGCCCCAGCCCCCACGGCACCCCCAGCGTGTCTTTCCTCCCCCCACGGGCTCCCACAGCCCCCTCCCCACCTCCACCCGGCACCCCCAGAGCGCCTTTCCTCCTCACCTGCCCAGCCACAGCCCCCCCCCGCATCTCCACCGCTTCCCTCACCCAGCCACAGCCCCCTGCCTCCCCCCGGCACTCCTGCATCCCTCACCCAGCCACAGCCCCCCTGCCTCCTCCCAGCACCTCTGCATCCCTCACCCAGCCACAGCCCCCCTGCCTCCTCCCAGCACCTCCGCATCCCTCACCCAGCCACAGCCCCCCCCCCCCCCGGCGCGTCTTTCCTCCCCCCCACGGGCTCCCACAGCCCCCTCCCCACCCCCACCCGGCACCCCCAGCGCGCCTTTCCTCCTCACCTGCCCAGCCCCTGCCCCCCCCGCATCTCCACCGCTTCCCTCACCCAGCCACAGCCCCCTGCCTCCCCCCGGCACCCCTGCATCCCTCACCCAGCCACAGCCCCCCTGCCTCCTCCCAGTACCTCCGCATCCCTCACCCAGCCACAGCCCCCCCCGGCGTGTCTTTCCTCCCCCCCACGGGCTCCCACAGCCCCCTCCCCACCCCCACCTCCCCCCGGCACCCCCAGCGCGCCTTTCCTCCTCCCCTGCCCAGCCACAGCCCCCTCAACCTCTCTGCCTTCCCCCTCCCGCCCAGCCACAGCCCCCACGGCACCCCCAGCGTGTCTTTCCTCCCCCCATGGGCTCCCACAGCGCCCCCCCTGCCCAGCCACAGCCCCCTTCCCACCCCCACCTCCAACTCCCCCCCGGCATCCCCAGCCCGCCCCACCCTGCTTCCCCGGTCCCCAACCCACCCATCCTGCCCCCTATGCCTGCAGCCTTCTCCAATCTGAAGGCCCGTTCCTCTAGCCGAAACCAACTCGCCCCCGTCTATCCCCCCATCTGTTGGGCCCCTCAGTCCTTTCTTCTCCCTCCAACACCTCCTAGGCCACCCCAACCTGCACCCCATCCCTACTTTCCCCCATACATGCCTTCTCCCATAGCCCCCTTCCGCCCCCCTCCCTCCCCAACACCCCCTAGCCTGCAACAACTTTCCCCAACCTACATGCCTGTATCCCCCAGTTCATTCCTCCATTCAAGGGACTCCTCTGACCCCATCTCTCTCCAACATCCCAGCTCACCACAACCTGCGCCTCCACTTGTAGGGACCGCTCGGCGCCGCTTCCTCCCCAACAGCCCCCCCAGTTCATTCCCCCCATCCATTCGGCCCCTCAGTCCCCTTTTTTCCTCCCTCCCACTGCAATCTGCACCCCACTCTGTCCCTAGATCTGTGGCCCCCCCAGTGCCAACATTCCCCAACCTGCACCCCCATTCCTCCCTCCACCCATGGGGCCCCTCAGCCCTTCTCTCTCCTTCCTGCCCAACACTCACCCTTCATAGCACACGGGCAGGCGAGCTAGGGGACGAAACCTGTGGGGAGCAGTGGATTGTAGAGTGGAGCGGTGACTGATAGTGTGGGCTCAGTCTCTGTTCCTCGACTGGGGCGGCTAGAGATGGGATGGGAAAGGGAGGCAGGGATGAGGGTGTTAATAGAGCTCTATGTAGTGATAGTTCCTGCTTGTCTTTATTAGTTTGCAGAGGAATTGTCCAGGAGCTGGAGCCGGAGGAGAAACTGGAAGAAGTGAACCTGAACAGCCTGGATATCCTTGTAAACAGAGATGAAGAGTCCTCAGCTTTCTGCCTTCTCCATGACTGGCTGTGAGTGAACAATTATGGCCTCTATCCCTCATCTGTACCACTCAAAGTTTTCTTCAGAGGCTGTGAGCCTCCTTGTTGGCCATGGGGCTCTGTGGGATTACGACCAAGGGAAGGGGACCGCAGTCTCCTCTGCTCAGTGACTGTCTTGGATGCAGGTGCAACAGGCTGCTTAACATATGAACGTAAGAATGGCCAGACTGGGTCAAATCAAAGGTCCATCTAGCCTAGTATCCTGTCTACCGACAGTGGCTAATGTCAGGTGCCCCAGAAGGAATGAACAGAACAGGGAATTACCAAGTGATCCATCCACTGTCACTCATTCTCAGCTCCTGGCAAACAGAGGCCAGGGACACGATCCCTGCTCATCGTGACTCATAGCCGTTGATGGATTCATCCTCCATGAATTGACAGTAACTCTCCACTTAACATCCTCTCGCTTAACATTGTTTCAATCTTAGGTCCCTGCTCAATTACAAAACATGCTGTTTTTAAAGTTGTGCAATGCTTCGCTATAACAGCGTTTGGCTGCCTGCTTTGTCCACAGTCGGCAGCCCCCCATCAGCTCTCCTATGCCCCCCCAGCACTTCCCGCCCGCCAGCAGACCCCGTGGATCAGTGCCTTCCCCCATCGCCTTCTGCCTGTGGCAATCAGCTGGCTTGTAGCGTCCGGGGACGGGGAGTGAAGACTCGTTGTGTAGGCTCCCCCTCCCTCCCCTGCTTCCAAACGCCGCAAGCCAGCTGATTGCTGCGGGCAGGAGCGAGGACGCGGTGTATGAAGTAAAGGGGAAGGAGGGGGGAGGAAGAGGCAGGTTAAGGGTGGGGGCTTGGGGGAAGAGGCGGCGTGGGTGGCCGAGGGTTGAGGCGCCCGACCCTGGTGCTTGCAGAGAGGGGAAGCTGCCGCTGCTCCTGTGCAACATGCTTCTGCTAGCCTACCGCACCTTCAGCCTCCTTGCCTGCCTCATTGTCGCCAGTGCCAGTGGGCTGTGCCTGTGTGGGGTAAGGCGGGGGCACCCCCCCAATTATAGTACTGTATTGTATGGCAAAAAATAATTACCTGCAGCGTAACCCCCCATTTACATTCATTCTTATGGGGAAATTGGACTTGCTTAACATCGTTTCACTTAAAGTCACATTCTTCAGGAACATAACGGGAACGTTAAGTGAGGAGTTACTGTACCTAGTTCTTACTTGAACCCCATTATAGTCTTGGCTTTCACAGCATTTTCTGGCCAGGAGCTCCAAAGGCTGAGTGTGTGTTGCGTGCTTTTTAATTGTATCTATAAAGGTGTAATGGGAGAAGAAGAACCTACACAACACTGCAGATTCTATAACTTCTGTTTTTCCCTCTTGTGTTGTGCTTATTACCACGGAGAAAGAAGTGAAGGGTAAGAGGCCACCCCAATTGTGAGATGGAAGGCGCCCAAGAGCCGTGAGACAGTGAGCATTGTTGATTCCAGGCTATGCAGATGCCATGAAGCTGGGAGTGGAGCAGACGTCACCATCAGTGAGATAAGTGTCTGGTTTCGTGAGGACTCTTGTAACGGCCCACCTGCCTCCAGGCCAGGACTTGTCGTTAGTTGGGACTGAGTTTGTAGGAAAAGGTTCCTGAATAGCTGTAGTTACGAGGGAGACAAGGTCCCCATTTTCAGGGGCTGGTCATTTCTCTGTCCACAAGCAGTGTGTTCTCTGCAGCAGAAGGTTGGATCCAGGGGGATGACTCCAGCTGGTGAGTTTCTTGACTTCCTCCCATGTTTTTCTCTCTCTCTCTCCTCTAATGTGTTGGCCAACACACTCTCTGTCTGTCTGTCTGTCTCTCTCTCTGTCCTTGCCTCTCCTTGTCCTGTCTCCTTTTGTAGGACACGGGCAGGTGTGGTAGCTGTGCATCCCCACGGGCTAGGTCTTATGAGCTATGAACAAGTAGGGGACCAAAATCATGCAGGGTAGCGGGCGCAAGAGTGGAATGGATACTCTTGATGTTGACTATCTGTTTGAGTGTGTAATGCTGGCTGATGCATGGCTTTTGCAGCTGCGCTGGCAGAGGAATTGTCCAGGAGCCCTACCCGGAGGAGAGAGACTCAGAAGTGGACCTGATCACCCTGAACATCCTTCTAAGCAGACATGAACAGTCCTCAGCTTTCTCCCTCCTGCATAACTGGCTGTGAGTAAATGGTCAGTGCTTGGAATTCTTTATCTGTACTTGCTGTAATTTTCTTCAGACACCATGTGCATCCTCGTTGGGTACGGGGCTCTGTGGGATTAAGGCTGGGGAAGGGACCAGAGTTGCAGTTGCCTGGGCTACTATGGTGATCCAAGGAATGGAAAACCTGTCTTATGAAAGGAGACTCAAAGAGCTTGGCTTGTTTAGCCTAACCAAAAGCAGGTTGAGGGCGGATATGATTGCTCTTTATAAATATATCAGAGGGATAAATATTAGGGAGGGAGAGGAATTATTTAAGCTTAGTACCAATGTGGACTCAAGAACAAATGTATATAAACTGGACACTAGGAAGTTTAGACTTGAAATTAGACGAAGGTTTCTAACCATTAGAGGAGTGAAGTTCTGGAACAGCCTTCAAAGGGGAGTAGTGGGCACAAAAGATATCTCTGGCTTCAAGACTAAGCTTGATAAGTTTATGGAGGGGATGGTATGATGGGCTAGTCTAATTTTGGCAACTAATTGATCTTTGATTATTAGCAGGTAAATATGCCCAATGGTTTGTGATGCGATGTTAGATGGGGTGGGATCTGAGTGACTACAGAGAATTCTTTCCTGGATGCTGGCTGGTGAGTCTTGCCCACATGCTCAGGGTTTAACTGATCGCCATATTTGTGGTCGGGAAGGAGTTTTCCCCCAGGGCAGATTGGCAGAGGCCCTGGAGGTTTTTTGCCTTCCTCTGCAGCATGGGCCACGGGTCACTTGCTGGAGGATTCTCTGGAACTTGAGGTCTTCAAACCACAATTTGAGGACTTAAGTAACTCAGACATAGGTTAGGGATTTGTTATAGAAGTGGATGGGTGAGCTTCTGTGGCCTGCATTGTGC
The DNA here is from genome assembly GCF_020497125.1 of Mauremys mutica. Lineage (NCBI taxonomy): Eukaryota > Metazoa > Chordata > Testudines > Geoemydidae > Mauremys > Mauremys mutica. Next base: position 105,743,670 of record NC_059080.1, on the reverse strand, counting down.
AGGAGGTCAGACTAGATGATCATAATGGTCCCTTCTGACCTTAAAGTCTATGAGTCTAAGCGAAAAATCAAGCTAATTCCATTTCAAAACATGCCAATCCCTAAGAACCCCAAAGCTCTGTGACTAGATCTCGCCTGGTGTGCAGTCTGGGACTGTGGTAGGCCCACTGTGGACTCTCTTCCCCTCTTTCCTCCTGCTTGCCCCGATTGCTGGGAGCCGATCAATAAAAAAGGCAAGAAGCTACAATGAGGAACAACCTACAAGCCAAAAACCAGTCAACAAGCAACTCACGAGCCAATTAAGCCAAAAGCAAGCCCAATTGCTGCATATTTTTCTGGGGGTTTGGCATTTCTGTGCAGAGTCTGCAGTGCAGAGTGGCTTTTTCGGTGGTTGTTGCAAGGGGTCCTTTCTACTTTTTGTCCTAAATGTGTAATGGGAAAAGGGTTGAGGACGGAGTCCCACTGTGTGGGAGAGGTGAAAAAAGCCTACCCGACATTGCCGACTGAGAGGGTAACTTAATTATTTACCTCCTTTGTGCTGGTTTTAGTACCAAGAGAAAAGAAGTCACGCGTCAGAGTCTACTGTCCTCACACAATGGAAAGCGAGCAAGAGCGACGAGACCACGAGCATTGTTGATGCGATGCAAAAGCCGTCCATCTGTGAGTGGAACCGCCACCACTCTCAGTGAGATAAGTGTCTGGTTTGGTGGTTGCTCTGCTCACGGCCCACCTCCTGGTAGGGACACCCCTTTAGCTAGGGCTGGGTTTGTAAGAAAAGGTTCCTAACTAGTGGTTACGAGGGAGACAAGGTCCCCATTTTCAGGGGCTGGTCATTTTTCTGACCACAAGCAGTGTGTCCTCTGCTGCAGAAGGTTGGATCCAGGGGGATGACTCCAGCTCGTGAGTTTCTTGACTCCCTCCCATGTTTTTCTCTCCCTCTCCTCTGTGTTGGCCAACACACGCTCTCTGTCTGTCTGTCTTTCTGTCCTTGCCTCCTCTTCTGCCCGTGTCCTACCAAAGGAGACGGCACGAGTGCTAGGTGTGCATCCCCACAGGCTAGGTCTCAGGAGCTATGTACAAGTAGGAGGGGATGAAAATCATGCAGGACAGTGGGCGCTAGAGTGGATCGGTGTCTGTCAGTGTTGACTCAGTCTCTGTTTATCGAGTCGGGCAGATGGAGATGGGATGAGAGAGGGAGGCAGGGATGAGGTCAAGATTAAATACACCAATAGAACTCTGTGTAGTGATGGTACTTGCTTGGCTTTATTAGTTTCCAGAGGAATCATCCAGGAGCCCTAGATGGGTGAGAATATGCAGAAGTGGACATGAGCAGCCTGGACATTCTTCTAAGGAGACATGAATAGTCCTGCGCTTCCTGCCTCCCGCTTAACTGGCTGTGAGTAAGAGGTCAGTGCTTTGAAATCCTCATCTGTACCCACTGTAGTATTCTTCACAGCCCGTGTGCTTCCTCGTTGGGTATGGGGCTCTGTGGTATTAAGGCTGGGGAGGGGCCAGAGTCTGCTGTGCAGAGTGACTATGTTGGGTGCCGTTGCAAGGGGTGCTTTTGGTTGCAATGCTAACGGTATAACGGGAAGAGGGTTGAGGGCAGTGCCGTGCCATGCGGGAGAGTTGAAAGGAAGAGCCTAGAAGACATTATGAACTAAGGTGGTAACTGATCTGTTTTCTCCCCTTGTGCTGGGTTTAGTACTAAGGGAAAATAAGTCATGTGCCAGAATCTACTGCCCTCATGCGATGGAAAGCGAAGGAGAGCGATGACACTGCGAGTATTATCGATACCACGCAAAAGCCATCCAACTGGGAGCGGAACAGCTGCCACTCTCAATGAGATAAGTGTCTGTTTTGGTGATTGCTCTGCTCACGGCCCTCCCTGCTCCTGGTAGGGACGCCACATTAGCTGGGGCTGGGTTTGTAAGAAAATGTTTTTGACTAGCTGTAGTTACGAAGGGCACAAGGTCCCCATTTTCAGAGGCTGCTCAGTTCTCTGGCCAGGAGTGGCAAGTTCTCTGCAGCAGAAGGTTGGATCCAGGAGGATGACTGCAGGTGGTGAGTTGCTTGCCTTCCACCCGTGTTTGTCTCTCTCCCTCTGTCTGTCCTCTAGTATGTTGGCCAACACACACCCTCTGTGTGTCTCTTTTTCTCTCTCTCTCTCTCTCTCTCTCTCTCTCTCTCTCTCTCTCTCTCTCTGTCCTTACCTTTCCTTGCGCCATTTCCCTTCATAGGACACGGGCAGGGTGCTAGGTGTGCATCCTCACAGGCTAGGTCTTGGGAGCCATGGAGAAGGAAGAGCAGAGAAAAATCATGAGGGGCAGTGGGTGCTGAAGTGGAGTGGTGACTCTGATTACTCATCTCTGTTCATCGAGTTGGGCTCAGGTAGATGACAAGGGAGAGGAAGGCAGGGATGAGGGCAAGATTTCATGCATGAATCGAACTGTTTGTACTGATGGCTCATGGGTGGGTTTTGCAGGTGCACTTCCAGAGGAAGTGTCCAGGAGCCCCAGCCCGAGGAGAAGCTGGCAGAAGTGGATGTGATCAGCCTGAACATCCTTCTAAGCAGACATGAGCAGTCCTCAGCTTTCTGCCTCGCACATAACACTTCATGACTTGTAGCAGCACGGCTGAAGCTTAAGATAAATGCATGGTAGAGGCTGAGTAC
>NC_059080.1:105640128-105740897 GCF_020497125.1 Mauremys mutica | reverse complement strand
TTTACCACTGACTTGCTCCAATAACCATTGGCAAGATCGTATCCCATCTCTGCTTGTGTTTCCCCACTCATGCGCTGTCTGTGGAGAGTGTAAGCTGTCCCGAGCCCAAGATGCTCCTCACCTTGTTTAATGAGTTTGTACAGCCCCTAGCACAGCAAGGGGCATTCTCATGTCTCAGTTTTGGGTGGCCTCTAGGCTGCTCTTGTAATACAAACTAATATGTCAGAGTATAGTCCCTGCGTTGGCACAACAGAAGTGCCAGTCCTGGTAAGGTGCTAAACAGCAGCATAAAGTTGGGCTCTGAGAAAGGTTTAGAAATCTTCAAGGCTGTGGGATTTTACCCTGCAGGTTGGGGTAGAGGTGTAGCCACCAACCACACTGCATTTTTGTGTTGCTAGTAAATTTACCAGTTGCCGTTCTCCATAGCCTGACTGCCATCACTGATCCAGAAATGCTTCTCTGTGCAAACCCTAGTAGTTATTCAACAATCATGGCTCTGAGGCACAGTTTTTCCAAATTGGTTTTGCATTCCCCCAGGTGAATGTTTCAGAAAGTTGTAAGCCAATGAAAACAAGGGTAAGCGTCATGGAAACATGACAATTATACCAATGCTACTAGGAAAGTCTGGTATCCTACTCTAAACAAGTATCTTCCCTTTAGCCATCAAAACATTGTGGTTAAATAGGGGGTGGTGGTTTCATTTTAATATCCTGCACCTCCTGCCACTTACTAAGGTAAATAAGGCCAAACCATTTTTAAAAGACACCATTGGCTTTTTTGGGTGCCCAAACTTGAGACATTGTAATATTGACCTGTTTTCAGAGAGAGGCAGACATCTGCTCAGCACTTTCTAAATCAGGAAGTCTTTATGGTGTCTCAATGTTGGACAAACACCAGAATGCACCTGGTCACTTTCTGAAAACTCTTGTCTGAGTTTGGAAAGTTCTACTGGCAGGTGATTGCTTGTTATCTACCCAACTTCCTTGATCTCAGTGCTATGGGAATCTCCCCCCATACATATCTTGTCTTTTGTCATAAATTCTAACGGCTATTCATTCATATTGATTTATTTAATTCACAGAGGAGTTCTGTGTTACAATAGAACAAATACGCAGGCTGTTCCCTGCCACATTTCTAACCCAAATGCTAAACAGTCTCAAAAATAATGCTGCTGTGAGCTAGATGTGGTGTTTAATTGGCCCACTCCTATGCAATGACTTTAACTGAGCAGGTGTTGTTTTTAACCAGAGTATAAGTGTTTTTTGTTTGCTTTTCTTTCTTCATATCTGTGACACTGAAGCTGGAGGGAGACCATGTATTCAAGGAAAATTGGCATTGGACTAGAGCAAGGTGAAAATTTTCAATCAAAACAGTTTCTTGATGGAAAACTCTGTTTTTGATTACACAAAATTGTTTGTGAAATGTGTCTGCTTTCTGTGGAAACTTTTTTGTCAAAAAAACCCAGCACCTGAAAACCAAAACTTTCAATTCAGAAAGGACATGTCCCAAATCCCAATGCTTTGATTTGGCTTGATTCAACATTAGACTGCATCCTCATGAGCCATCACAGTGCTACATGGGAGTCATAGTTTTGGTGCCTTATGTCCCTATTTTCATATATGGGCTGGATTTTTCTAGCTGAACTACATCTCCCATGATGCCTCAGAGCCACGTGACCTCCATGATGCAAGAGAGGAGACCTGGGGCATCATGGAAGATGTAGTCCAACCAGGGAGAACAGGGGCATAAGGAACATCAATTACACCTCCCATGAAGCACTGTGGCAGTGCAGGCAGATACAGTTTGTCAGACTGCTCCAAAATGGAATGTTCTATTTGGATTGACCCAATATTTCATTTCAATTTTTCCCAACCAAAACTTTACGTTTTCAGACCAAACATTTTTAGGCTTTCAACAATAAGCCTAAACGTTCCATGGAAAAATTGTTTTGATTAAAATGAATTTTTTTCATCAACATTTTTCATGGGGAAAATACCCTATTCTCCAGCCAGGTCTTCATTGGACACTTCTGGTGGTTTTGCTTTATATTTTCAATGGAAAATGGCTTTGAAGCCGTGAGGAAGGGAGGAAGACATCTGTTTCTTTCCTATTAATTTCATAAATATATTTTTCCCGTGATGTGGTATTTTTTAAAACATCATTAGACAGAGACTTGTCCTGAATCTGTGCCAGCTACTTGTTTAATTTTAAATGGTGTCTGACTCAGAACTAAAACGACTCAACTGACTCCATCTGGAACCTTTACTGCTGTCCCTTTGACCTGAAACCATCTGCTTTGTCAATGGCACATTCTTCATTTCCAAAGGCAAACAAGTAAACAAAATATTATGAGATTTGGAGTTCTCAAGCACAACGCCATATGACCCCTTCTTAGACCTCTAGTTCTGCCATCTCTTTCATATGGGAGTTTTCCATTTATTTTAGTGGTAGCATATTCATGTTCTGTTTTCTCTTTCTCCTCCATTAAATGTTGCTTTCATTTGGATTTTTTATTTCAGTTCGCTATTGTGTTGATTACAGAACAAAGAGCCCACTACCGTCTTTCTAGTCAGTGGCCAGGAATGACACATTCCCTGTATCTAACAGTCTGGCAGACTTTAGGTGGGCTGCAAGTTTTGGATCAGATTGCAAAAGCTGTGTATCTTCCTAGTTTAGAAATAGAAATTGGATCATCTCTAGAAATATCAACCTCATTAGTGGGCCCACTGGTCACTATAAACCTAATAAATGGCTGCAATTATTTCTGCTTAGAGAACTCCTATTGATGTTAATGAGAGTTTTGCATATTTGATCCTGTATTGGCATGTATTGTCTGTTCCAACTTCTTTAATTCTTTACTTCTTTACCCTTCAGTTTGGTTTCTGTAGAGCCTATGTCATGGTAAATACAGCTGAAATCAAACATGCAGAAATAAGTTTACAGCACGTATGTAGAGCAGCCCCAAGGGTGCGTTAAAGTGAAACATGGGTCTTATCCAAAGTCCAGTGAAAACAGTGGAAGGACTCCCATTGAGATCAGTAGGCTCCATGTTCTGAAGCCTTCAATTAAGGCATGATCCTCATTGGTCCTAACCACTTGCAACTCCCGCTCACACCAGCACAGAAATCCAGCCCCATAGCACTTTACAAACATAAGAAGACAAGATCTGTGCTCCTCTGTAGAGTGTACAGTCTAAATTACAGCTACAAACCTAACAATTAAGGATCAGATATGAAAATAAGACGAAAAAGGATTTGGAGGCAGAGGGGGAAAGACGGACCCAATACATTTGTATTGCAGTAATGCCTAGAGTTCACAACTAAGATCAGGCCCTGTTGGCCTAGGCACTGTCTGTATACAAAGGGTATGTCTACACAGCATGTGAAGGTGTAGCGGTAGCACGGTTAGGCATGCTCATGCTAGCCTAAATTTGACTAGCATGGGTAACAGCAGTAGTGTAGATATGGTGACGTGGGCTTTGGTATGGGCCAGCCCCCAGAGTACATATCCAAGTTCCCTGGCAGGGTTGAACTCAGGTGGCTAGCCCAGGCCACCATGTCTACACTACTGTTGTTACCTGTGCTTGCTATATTAAAGATAGCATGGATATGCCTACCCGTGCTCCAGTCACACCTTCATTTGCGGTATAGACACACCCATAATGAGAGTCAGCTCCTGCCCCGAAGAGTTTATAATCTAAGTAGATAAAACAGACAATGGATGGGAGAAAAGAAATATCACTATCCCCACATTTACAGACCAGGAAATGATTATACCTACAGGTATGGAGGGATATTCTCTTGTAAGTTTGATTAAGTTGTTCGCTGAAGCTAGAAATGAATTTTTTATGATGAATTTTGTATTAATTTTCATAAGGAAACAAATAAAAACAAAAGATAAATGAATTACAGCTTGTATGTGCTACTCAAATACTGCACATTTCACAGGATATCCAATAAAATGATGCAATTACGCAACTTTACAACTTGTCAAAGTTGCAAGACCAGACAGTACAGAATCAGGCAATATTACACAGACATAATACGTTAGGGTGGGGGTAACAATAAAAGAAAAAGACGTACACAAATAGGCATAAAAGGAACAAGTGGATGGGAAGAGGGAGGTGAAAAGGCAGAGAGGTCAGATGTAATAGAAGTCTGACATCATTTGAGCTATCTCAGCATTCTTTATCCAAATATATCAATTTTTAAAAAAATTAACACTTTTTTCTCCTCTGAAGTATTTTTTGAGAACAAGGAAGTTATGCCAAGCAGATACTGTGTTTAATTTTCATAAAAGCATAAATACATGTTGGGTTTGCATACACTCCTTCCGTGCACACATTATTTGTTTATTTGGTCACACAGATATGATGGGGTTGAAGTGCAATGAGTTCTGCAAATGATGAGCAAATCTAACCCCCTACGAAGCGATTGCTGAGTGATACTTTTGCTGAGATCAGTATAACCTACTTCTAAATGTTCCACAAAGGAACAAACTTGGAGTAACGTGGTGCTCTTAAGATTGTAGGTCAATAGACAGTTAGGACCAATTAAAACAGTCTTGAGGCTACAGCAGATTCCAGGCCAAACTCACATAGGTCCCCTGATTAATGCTAGCAGTCACTTTTTTATTTTAACTTATTTGTAATCTTTGATCTAAATGGTTTTTCTGGAAATAAAGATCTTGTGTGCCAGATAAATGACACCAGTTTCCTTTCTGGAGATTTCAGTTGGAAATGTAGGGCATTTAACAATAGACAGATGGTTTTCTACAAAGTTTTCTGCTATGCGCTTTGAGTTCATCTCTTTTATACTGTGGAGTACCTCTCATGTTGATGCACAGAGATCTCTTTGCATAGGCTCCAGGCATTGAGAAGAGATGATACCTCTCAATCTTTAATTGCTAAAAAGTCAACCATTTGAATGTATTGCCATAGGCATGCCCGATTTCTGCTGTATACCGTCAGCACTGAGACAATAGTCTCCTTTTGTTCCTGGACCGATCCCCCTTGTTAAAGAATTCAATCCAGCAAATGTATTTCCTTGCCCAGCATTCCTAATTGAAATGAAATAATATTTGAAATTACTCCTGTGTTAAGAAGGACATCTTGCACCGAGGCTAGGTGCTGAGTTACTCTGCTAATTTTTGCATATAAATTTTTAAAAGTTCCATTAGAATTGTGTGTACAAGAATCAACTTGTGGTCTAAATGACAAACAGAGGAACCACAAGCCAAGCCAATGACTCCGGCTGGTGTACAGTTTCATTTTTGGAGGGCTTTCAACTTGCACTCACATTTCCATTGAAGAATTAATGATCATAAATTATTTTTTAGCTTATTCTGGACTCTGTCTCCTTTTCTGTGTGTTTTTTTTTTCAGACTGCTACGAGAACAGTGGATCAGAGCCAAATATGAAAGAAAAGAATTCATTTACACTGAGAAGCAAGAGCCTTATTCTGCAGGTAGTGAAAGAAATTCTCAGCAGATGATTTTTGCTGTGTACAAAAGCGTCCGTTTCCTTTCTGTGGTCTCCTTTTCTATAACATTGAAAAATGACATCGCCCTAGACAGGAGGGGAAAGTGCAACTCTTCGGGAAGAGACTCCCCTTGGGATTGGGTCGAGACGTTAGAGTCTGATCCAAAGCCTGGTGAAATCAATGGAGGGGCCATTTCATTGACATCAATGGGCTTTGGACAATGCCTGTGACCAACAAATAACGTACAAATAGGATACTTTCTGGTAGCTGGGTGTGTTAATAGGAATTAAAATATAGGTCATTACTTGGTAAGGATATCATCAGGAAGAGTTTTCCACTGGGAAGAGTTTTCCATTGGGGTTATTAACTTATTTGGTTTTGTTGTAATGTCTTTGTACATGAGTATTTGGGGACAATATTTTTAAATGGTTTTTCATGCAAGGTGACGGTATATATGTGAGTGTATGTTTGTGTGAGTGAGTACCATCTGTGTGTGTGTGTGTACACACGTACATGCTCTTGTGAGTAGGGTCAAAAATTCAGCCCACATTTAAGTGCCATTAAATGCAAGTTGACTGTTGTTTTTAACAAAATAAATTGGGGGGTTATTCTTTAGAATTATCGCAACGATAGCTAAGCCATCTGATTTGATTCAAAAGTCATGTGGATCCTTCCTGCCTCCCCATTAATTTCAAGCCAGGAGGTTATTATTTATGAATATAGGGACTGATCCTTCTCCCATTGCAGTCAATGGCAAAACACCCATTGTCTTCAATGGAGCAGAGGCAAGCCCATGGCATAGCAAGTGTACTGTTTGAAAAGGCTTCCCATGCAGCCATCAAAGTCTTCCAAATAGTTCAAATCTGTGCCTGCAGTACAATACAGCGAGGAACCGTGGTGTTTGTAGAGAGATTGACTTGTGGAACAGATGGATCTTCAGAAGAATTTGTTGGGGCTCTTTTTAAATGGAAGTTTGGGGTTTGGCGAACATTACTTTTGAGGCTGTTGTGGGTGAAGTGAAAGAAGACATAAAATTGGCTGGTTTCCTGGTCTTTTCACCAGATGAAGGTGTCATTGAATTTGTTCTGCATTTATATTGTACTGTTTTTTGTATTTTTACACCAGCTATGTGCATGGATGGCGCCGGAATAATTTTATTAACAAGGACCATGTTAGTGACGAAAAGGGTAAAATATTAATTTTATGCTGCTTGTGGAGCCTAATAATAAGCAGGTAGCACCAGAGGTTTGCTGCTAATTGAGCCACAATTACAATCTGACCTCATATATACCCAGTTTATGTTCAAAGAATTTCTGCTATGCCATTTTATGTTTATATGTCACTACATACAATGTACATATTAGAGAGAGAGAGTGTGTGTGTGAATATATATAGATATGGATGTATAAAAGTGGTGTATTTGAGATTTTCAAAGCTGCCTAGCAGATTTATATACACTCTGCTAATTTTAATGTATGGTGTATATATCCTTTAAAATGGATCTATATATATATAAATCCCTTAGACAACTTTACTGTGCACCGAATATTAATCTTTAGTGTTAAGGCACTTTAATTACATGTCTAACTTGAAACGCGTGAGTAATTCCATTAACTTCCATAAAATGACTGGGGTTTAAAGTTAAGCATGTGCTTAAGTGCTTTGCTTTGGATTGGGGCTTAAGGGTTTTGAGAGTTCTAAATAGATATTGTAGCAAGGATTCAAACAGGAGTTAATTTTAGCTGCATATTTTACAGGCATTGTCTGATAACTTCATTAGTCAGGAAAAGCTATGCATTGTTTAAGCACATATTGATGCACTCTGGTGTTTTTCTTTTTGGGGGGGGGGTTGCTTTTTTAAAAAGTTTTCATGAAAAATTAAATAGAGAACAAAATAGATCAATGAGATATTTTTAAATGACAACCATTTCTGCCAGTCTCTGGACAAAGGAATGTCACTACATGTGTATGTATTGCTTTATGCTTTTAGCTCATCTTTTTTGGGGGGAGAGAGAGAATTTGTCACAGTTAAGACCTGACACAGGGCCTATGTATATTAGCCACAAATGTAATCTAGAAATATTAGCCAAGATCTGCAGCCAATGAATGCACAATACAAATCAGCCATGGGCTTGCAAAAAAAACGTGTTAGCCACTTTTCCTCAGTCCTGGGCCAGCTGCATGTCAGTTTGGTCATGTGGCACAAGTTAGAACAGCCTAAGAGTTGCTCTAATTTACACTGCCTGCAAATGGCTCCAAGATCAACTGCAGTTTGTCAAGACAGAGGAAAGTTCTGACTAGAGATGGTTGAAATTTGGAATATTCAGTTCATGGGAAATTTCAAAATTTGTTCTTGGTCCAAATCAGAATGAAAACAAATATTTTCAAAATTTCCAATGAACCAGAATTTCCAAAAGATTTGAGTTTTGGAAAATGTTCCTTTTGGAATTCCAAAATTTCATTTTTATTTGTTCATTGTTATATTTATAATTTTTTACATTATTTCACAACATGGTAGTACTAGTAGTGCATAATATGTGCTACTGCTGCTGACTTGTCATAATATGATGTTGTAATTGAAATAGTCTTTTTATTTATTAATTTTCGGTCATTAAGGGTGGCTGCTGCTTAGTACACGTTGAAATATTTTATCTTGTTTTTCTAGATCAAAGTTTCTACTGTCCCTGTTCTTATGAAACAGTTTGACACTTTGTGTCAACGACTCAACAGGAGCCACAAATTATGCACTGCTACTACTGATGTGTTATGAAATAATGACAAAAACCCATACAATAAAATTATGAAACAAAATTTTGGAGTTCTGAAATGAAATTTCATTTCAGCATTCCCTGAAATGAAAATTGTCCTAAGGAAAAAGCTTGTCATTTGAGAATATTTCTTCCCATGGGACAGTTCTTTGAAATCAACACAGTTTCTGAAATGATTTGATTTTGAAGAAAATGGCATTTTTCATGGAAAAAAATGTTTCAGGGCAACACTTCCAACCAGCCCTAGTCCTGACCACAATGCGTGCTCTGGCCATACCCCTCCCACCAAATGCTGGGTGAAGTGGCTAGGAACCACAATGCCAGTTTGGTCAATTTCCCCTATGCTGGAACGAGCAGTATGTGGCTGGCTGCCCCCATGCGTACAGCTTCTTTGCACTGCAGGAACACATCAGGGGATCTGGGCCGCTGGTGGTCGTTAATGATCTCCTCTACAAAAGGTGTCTTATATCACAACCATGCATAACACATCTCACTGGAGTGTGCATTTTCCCTCTTTTGTCTTCCAGGTGAAGTTTCCCCCTTAACACTAGGTTTGACTATGTTTCTCACCATTCTGAATTCCCCGGAGAGGCGCTAGATTGCCGGTTTCCAAGTATGAAACATTTTGCTACTAGTAGAGACATCAGGATCCATTTCCTAGTGTTTGCTGGAAGATTTAATTCCATCTTCCAATCCCAGGGGCAATTTTATGCTCTAATATCTTTGCAATAATTGCATAAAAAATAAGAGAATGCTCTTCTTTAAGTAGCTCCAAGCAAGGTCCTTTTCCAGCCAGTCTAATAATGACAAGTATTTTTTGAAGCCCTGATCAGAAATTCAGCTTACTCTGTTTCTGAACAGCCTCTGGGGAGAGATTGTCTAGAGTCTGTAAATGCCAAACAAAAACTACTGCAGCCTGACTGACAGTCACAGCTTAAAGGAGTCTCGGGACTGGAATGTCAGATGTTGCAAGTCAGGTGCACAGGGAAGCAGGAACAGAGTCTGCCAGGAGGATGTGAGTAAACAAGTGGCTCTCAAACTTTTTTACTGGTGACTCCTTTCACATAGCAAGCCTCTGAGTGTGAGCCCACTTATAAATTAAAAACACTTTTTTATATATTGAACACCATTATAAATGCTGGAGGCAAAGCGGGGTTTGGGGTGGAGGTTGACAGCTTGCAACCCCCCATGTAATAACCTTGCAACCCCCTGCGGGGTCCCGACCCCCAGTTTGAGAACCCCTGGAGTAAACCCTACAGCTGCCAGAGAGCAAGAAGAGGAAGGACTCCGGGTTGTGCAGGGAATAAACGGTTCCATTGCTGCTCCCATAGAGGTTTTGCAGAGCACCTGAGCCAGCTGTCATTGGGTCTCTTTGCTAGGTTAGTCTGCCTGCGGGCTTAGGAGCGGTGAGGGGGAATTCACTCTTACAGCCAGAGTAAGATGGGACTTGCACTGCTGCTCTGATTTCATACCCCAAGTGCCATCGGAGCACATCCCCACCTATCTTACCCCCACACACACTCCCCAAAGGGTCTGCAGGCTTCAGAAATTAAAATTCAATGTACCCAGTTTAATGTTTATTAAAATAAACCCTTCGTTTTGATTGTGGTGGAGGGAGGGATGAGGTTCAGAATTAGATGTCTTGTCTCTAGCATCTAGCGATAATGGTGCTTTAAGGAAATAGTCATTTGTAATAAATAACAACCTGCAAGTACAGGATGCCTTTTCCGGAATCTGGAGTGTAACCCAAATACAGATCAATTCAAGCTTTTTTCTCCCCCCTGCCATGCTCCCACTTATGCGTTTATGTTGTGATGCAGCATATCCCCTTTGAGCACCTGTAGGGTTTGCTGGCCAGATCCTGGCCTTCTTCCCGGTGTAGGTTATACTTCCTACCTTTGGGTCTCTGTCCCCCTCTATAGCTGGACTACACAGACCTCTGGGTCTGCTACTGGATTTGAAGTAATACACCTGGGCCTTCTAACGCAGGCAGTAGAGGCTTGTGCTTTTTAGATCCCTGGGTTCAGTCCCTGCTACCGATGAGCCATCCAGTGACATCACGTCACACATGGAAGCAACAGCCATTTCCTCCCTCCTGCCCCTCAAAGGGGGAATGCACCGGATAGGGTGACCAGATGTCCTGATTTTATAGGGACAGTCCCGATTTTTGAGTCTTTTTCTTATATAGGCTCCTATTACCCCCCACTCTCGTCCCGATTTTTCACACTTGGTGTCTGGTTACCCTAGCACTGGAAACCCCATGAAAGGAATTTTGCAGAGTTTCTCTCCTGCTCTGCAGCTGTAAGACCCCATGGTGTTCCCAGCTGCATCCCTATCTTTCAGCTCCCATGCTTCGATTCTCCCCCGCCATGCGCACACACACTCTGATGGTTTCATTGCTGCAGAAGGACCATCATTAATGGGTATACTAGCCCCATAGATTTTAGAGTGAGGAGTCAGTTCAAGTTCAGATGGCGCAGGAAGATTAGCAAAACAGCAATTAAATGCTTCAGTGATCTGCTATGGATACTTAACTGAGTTATACCTTTGATCTGTGGGAGCTGTTTAATTTCAAATGTAGTATTAGAGCTAAATAACTTGTTCACCCTCGCCAAATTTTGAAGCAAAGAACTATTTGCATCTCAGTAATTTAGATTAATGCTGAAAGTTTGCATTCCTCGGGCAATTGAAACATTAGTTGCACAATGACATATAATGATACTAGTTTTAAAGTGTCTCAGATCGTTGTGTGTGGTTCAGCCTGGCTTAGTTCCTTTTGATAAATGAGCTGATTAAATTACTGTCAGTCTACAGCTCGTTATTCTCTTTAACTCAGTTTAATGGAGCATGAGCTCTGAATTTGTTTGGAACTGGGAATGGAGATAATCCCAAACAAAGTATAGGGAAGATCTGGAACCAGAAGTCATTAGATAGGGTTTCACTTTTCCCTCAATCATTTTGAAAAATTTAACGTTTTCCCTTGGAATATCATAGTTAGCTGTCAGCATTTAGGGGAACATTTTCAAAAGTGCCTTAATCTCACTGAAAGCCAAGTCACTTAGGTGCTTAAGGGTAACACTTTCAAAATCAGCTGCATGTATATTTGTGCTGGAGGAGAAGTATGGTGAGAGGAGGGAGAGGGTGCCAGCTTCAGGGTTAAAAGTATTACAATATTTTGAAGTGATGAAGGTTGCAGCACTTTGTGCATGCCAGGCAAAGAGCAGGAGAACGGTGTGGATGTATGGCTTGGAGTTGGTGGTGGGTACAAATGGGAAAAGTTAACTGATCTGAAAATGACTAACATTCCAACTGTCCCTTTCATTGTCCCCGGATAAATCACTCCCGGACCAGTGCTGTTTGTATGCTGTGTTACTGTGCATGCCGGTAAAGGGGATACTCTGGAGGATGCATGTGCAGCTTGTCTTTGTACTTGCTTTAACATAAGAAAACAAGAAGGGGACAGCTGGTGATTCCTCTCTTCAGTGGGTAGTAAGTCACTTGATCCTTGCAAGGAGAAATGACTTGACTTCACTTGTAGGATCTTTAAAACATCCATTCAAAGGCTTGGTATAGTGAGTGCTCTCTCTGAGACGGCTAATCTGTCTTGGGAAGCTAACAGAATTGCCTCTGTATGTGTGTATGCCGAGGAAGGCAGTAACACCTCTCTTTCTCAGCTCTCTTTGTTGTCCAGCATTAGGTTTGAGGAGTCCAGCACATTAATGAGATCCCTGCCTGTAACGTACACTGTATGTTCACCTGTACAGACAAATGCAACCCATCCTATGGACATCAGTAATTTTATTTAACAATTTTTATTCTCTACCCATAGGACCAAACAAAATAAATCTATTGGCTGACTAAACACTTTCCCCAGCAAACTAGAATGAAATGACTGACGGCAACTAAACCAGCTTTAAATGTTCCCTCCAGCTTTCACTCTTGTTTCCCTTGTCCTTATCCTATTGTCCTTCTCTGGTGGGAGCAGTCATCCTTCGCTTCCCTCCCCTCCTTCTGCTGTTTCATCATCGTCATGCATCTTATACAGGCTGAGATTTTTCAAAGATGCCTAAAGGGCAGGTGGCTAACTCCCTTTCACCGTGGAGATCACAACCGATGCAGTAGAGGTGTTCTCTTTGGGGGTAGGTCAGGTGCCTAACTCCCTTTTGCCGTGGAGATCACAGCCGATGCAGTAGAGCTGTTCTCTTTGGGGGTAGGTCAGATGCCTAACTCCCTTTCACGTGGAGATCACAGCCGATGCAGTAGAGGTGTTCTCTTTGGGGGTCTGTAGAAGCTATAGTCACTAACTTTCATCTGTTTTGGCAAGATTTAAGATCATCATAATCTTGGTGGCTGACCCGGCAGTGCTGCCGTATAGGACAAGAGGCTATGTTGTCAGGAGTCAAGGCTTGTTGGCGCTCCAGCTGCTTATTATGCATTGGATTTATTTTGCCTTGCAATCGCTCTGCAGGAGATGGCATTATAGACGCTCCAGAATGTTGTAGCCTGGGACATGATAAATTGAGCAGGGCAGATAAACGGAGGGAGCATCTATGGGGCAGAATATATATAACGTATCACTGGGGAAAAAATTCTACAGTGTAAAATGGAAGGCTGATTTCAGAAGGCTCCAATTATCCAGACCCTTGAAACTTACCCCCGATTATCTTCTGGCCTTCATTAAACCATTCACGTCAGGGCTGTCACTTGCTAACTGTCACTGTGGCTGTGTTGCTACTAAGGTAACGCCCTGAGGCTGAGGTGCTGCTGCGGTGCGAGATGTTGTGAAGCGTCACAGGTTGTGCTGAGTGTAAGAAGCATTGCATAGTTCTTTCAGTGCCGGTGCTTAAATCATCTCGATCTTGTTGCGAGTTACACATATTACAAAAACCCTGGCCGGATAGCGCAGTGTAGCGCCCCCCCACCCCACCCCACCCCCCGAACCATGCCGTGTCCCTGTTGAGAGCTGTCCTGTTAGGAACCATTGCTGAAGAACCCTGGAGCACTGCCACTGAAGTGTATTCATAGCACCACTAGGTGATAACTGTGGGCGGTCGGGGCAAATTTGTATATTAGCTGCACTGGGAGTTGAAGAAAGCTGTAGTGGCTGAGTGGAAATAGTGTGAGGGGAGTGGGGATTGGTGCAGCACCATCTCTGCTTCTCCCTACATCCTTTGTAAACTTGACTAAGGGAGTGGATGTGTCGAAGGGAAAGAGGGAGCGGGGCAGAACCCAGAGCACTCTGTCTCCTCCCCAGCTGGCTGCAGCTGGGGTAACCCAGAGCAGTCCTGGGGCATCCCCAGGCCCACCTGGGGCTGTGCTAGGTGTAAACTCAGCACAGCTTAGGACAGAACTCCAAGGATTTCGCCTGCCAAAGGGACGCTTGCGTAGATGAGAGATCTTCTGCCATCTGCTGGTGTAAATGTGGTTGGGCAAAATTAGTGAACACAAGTACCTGGCATCATATTTATATGTGGCAGGTAACAGGTAGCAAGGACACGGCACTTCTGGGTGTGTGTGTGTAAAACAATCTCCGTGGAGAGTAGGAGAGGAAGGATTTCCCAGTGGTCACAGGCCTAGCCTGGGATGTTGGAGATCCAGATCCAGTTCTCTGCTCCATCACGGACTTCCTGTGTGACTTGGGACAGTCCCTTAGTCAATCTGTGCCTTAGTTCCCCCTCTAGAACATGGCGATAATAACACGGCCTGCCTCACAATTAAGTATATTAAAGACTGAGAGCTGCTATTAAAGACTGGGGTACCATGGAGTGAGTGGCAACAAGGAGAGGGGGACATTTTAAATGTTACATACCCTATTACCAGCCAAAGGCATATGCGTAGTAATTGGATCACAGACTGCTCTCAGTTAAACTGGTGTAAATGCAGAGTAACTTCAGTGGTGTAAGAGAGAGAAGGATCTGGCTCATTTAGGGTGACCAGATAGCAAGTGTGAAAAATCGGGACAGGGGATGGGGGGTAATAGGAGCCTATATAAGAAAAAGCCCCCAAAATCGGGACTGTCCCTATAAAATCAGGACATCTGGTCACCCGGCTCATTGTTCTTAAAGGGCCAGAGTTCGGGGTATAGGAAGGAGAAATCCCATTGGTGAGCTACAGACGCGGGAGAAATGTGGACTGTGCAACAGTTTATCTGGTGTAGGGCTTTGTTATTTAATAAAATCATTAACACAATTCAAGAAAGTGACTTGTGTGTTTCAAATCAGAGCGTCCAAGCGCTTTTAAATACAACACAAACTGACAGTAGAACAGCTTCGTCTAATGCAAAGTTTAGCCTTCTGCAATTTTGCTGTGGAATTTAATGCAGTGCTACTTTCTTGTATTTTTTTAAGCCTGTAAATCACATTGATGTTAATTCCCATACTCCTTTTACCAGGTTACAGAAGAACAATCAATGACAGGAGAGGATTTAGTGGCAGGAAAGGGGGATAATTGCACTGCTACCAAACCTGTGTGCTGGTGTGAAATCGCTCTAACAGAATAAGAAAACAGTGGGCTTCCCTTACTCACTCCCTCCATTGTTACTAAGTATCCATAACGAGACATTTTGATTTCAAAGAGCTTCAATCCAGACGCTGAATTGTCACAATCATTTGCCAGGGGAGGGGTGTAAAGATCAGTGTCCATCTTTATGTGGAAGTCACCTTTCATTACTAATAAGCTACCTTGAATCATGGCAGATCAGATCCTCAGCTGGTGTAAATCCAGATAGCGCCCTTAAAACCTAGGGGGCTACTTGGATTGATACCAGCAGAGGATCTGAAATGGGACCTTTAAGGTGGAAATCAGAGCAGGTGACTATACACATATAGGATGATATTATATAATGCGGCGGAGGTGTTTCTAGCATGGACCAATTTTTACTCTATTCAAGCCTATTGAAGGCAATGAGTGGGTGGAAGTGAAGGCAATGTTTAGCTGCATATATGTATGGACTTCCATAACACTTTTCTCAAATGCTGTCTAGAATAATAGCGTATAAGTTAGTCCATATGTTGGCTATATGAATATAATATTAATGTAGAATTTTGGAAATATTACAACACCCTGAAATACCAGCAAAATCTGTTTGGTCTCTACCGGAAATATTATCTGTTTTCTGCCCAAAAAGATTTTCACGTGACTTGGGAAATGTAGCTGGAATTCTTCCTCATCTGCACTTGAATTTGAAGGAGCCTTTGCTTGAAAGGAAATAGCGAAAATGCACGAGACATAAATACACTCCTCTTGGCTATGAGAAAGATGCTCTTATTAGCTCTGTCTGACCTGCTGAGACAAGGTGCAGTTTATTTTGGGCCCGACCAGACAAAGTGCTGAGCAGCACAGCCGCTAAACCCCAATTATTTTAACTGACAGACCTCATCCTCTGTCTTGGACCTGACTGCCACTCGCTAGTGAAAGCGCTAAGTGTCTGAGCAACACATTGTCTCCAACACACTGCAGCCTTGTAGTTTTGTTATATTACACACAGCCTCAAAACTGAAGCTCCTCTCTCCTCCTACTTAGCTTCTCAAGCTGTGTGTGAAGGCTGAGCTGAAGCAAAGGAACAAACAAGCCCTAGCGCTAATCTAACGAGGGCAAATCTTACTGCTCCTCAGACACAGCCCATAACATAAGCTGGGCTATGTTAAACAACCAGGACAAAGAAAATATAGAGCAAGCTGGGAGGCACAAAGTCATTTGTCTACACGTGAATGCCCGGGGTCCTTAAGCAAATGCTAATGCAAAGGGAGCTTGCAGTGCTCTCCGAACCAGCGCCATCCGTCTTGGCAACGCAAAGGTTGGTGCAGTACAGTGCGAAAAACATGCATAACGCCTCACTCTTACCATTGTCCCTAAAGCCCAGCAGCGGAAACGTTAGAGTAAGAAACATGGTAATAGATGAGGGCAGTAGACAAAGAGATGAGTTGTCGGTAAGAGCCAGTGTCAGCGTGTGCAATTAGATGGTAGCTGCGGGTGGCAGGGAAGAGCTGGTTGTGAGCTGTGATTTTAAAAAAGGACGAGGAAGCAGAGAGGATGGAGGTGGAAAGACTGTTGGAGCTGCTACTGCAGGGAGGCAGGCAGCACTGACCGCCAAAGGGAAAAGAGGACTTAGATGAGGCTAGAAGTAGAGCGGGATGGTCATTTTTGGATGACATTTGTTCATTGGAAAATGCCAGTTGATCAAAACTGAACCTGTTCATAGAAAAGGGCCAGTTTTGACAAATTTCTTCATTTCAAAAAATGTTTCAAAGTTGTCGAAACGTCCCATTTCAACACTTTCAAAATGAAAAAGTTCTCTGTTCGGGGTTGAAATGAGTTCTCTTTGAAATTTTAGGTTTTAATTTATAGTCTTTAAAAAAAGACAAAGGGGAGAAAAATGTAAAAGGCCAAAATCAAAATGAGACATTTTGAAATTATCGGAACGAAACATTGTGCTTGATCCAATCTGCAATCATTTTTTGGAGTTTTGAGATTTTTGACTTTTTGGGTTGGGGACAAATTCAAAATCTCAAATCACAAAATCAAATCACAATGCAGGACAAACATTTCCTGCCCACCTCTAGGTAGAAGATGGGGGCAGACTGGGGCTGTGGCTCCAGATGCACTTTACAAGTACAGGACATAGCAGGCAAGAAGGTAATCGGAATAATGGAACTTTAAGGATTATGAAGCAGGAATGCTGGGATTTGTGCCCACCTTGTTAGTGACTATATCATGCACTTTTAGCCCTACTGGTTTCATGAAATTGTCACTGGACTGATCACTGGTCATAAAGAACAGGACGTGCTTTCAGCACACAGGGCAGTAAGGACCCTGCTACACCATCAGGTAGCAGAGTTTCTAGTTGGAATTGATGTCCAGAGGAGTAGGGGAGTGGCTGCAGAATAGGCTACCTAAGTCAGTGATGTTCTTGGGTGGAAGAGCTCTGCTCAGGACTGAAAGCTGCAAGCTGAGATGAATAGTGTGTTGTCATACAGTCAGCAAGTTTTTATATTGCAACCCACAGGGGGGAAAGTAGCTAGAGAGAGGAAAATCCATACCCCAGCTAGGGAGATATCGAACAGAGAAGAGAGAACACCGAGTTTAGAGGGAAGGAATTTTCTCCAATGTCTTTCATTCTCCCTCACTCTGCTTCCCTACAATATAGTCTACGTATACTTGGCTGCAGTTCCCTCGGCAGGAGGGAGGAGGGTCAGAGCAAAAAAGAAAATGATGCTTGGGAAAAGGTCTTTTTGAAAGAGGCAGCTGCAAAGTCTCAATTATGGACTTTCCAACAGTGTCAAGCATAGAAACTGTTTGTTCATTCTGGTTTCTGCAGTAGATGCTGGAAGTAGCATGCACTGTACTAGCACCGTACACTGGTTGTGAGGAAGGTGCACCAATACAGCTGAGATTTGTGTCAGAAAGCATGCAAACTTAGGGCATAAGATCTTGAACAATTGCTTGTGAAACAACTCTATTTGCAGAAGCAAAGGAATGTGCTGTTCACAGGGGAGAGCATTTAGTGGTTAGCGCTCAGAATTAGCACCTTGGGTTCTGGTCCTTAACCTATCCCTGCCTGGCTATTGAGCCTGAGCAGGATGCTTATGTGCCTGTATGTCCAGTTTATCCATTTGTAGAGTCATACTTTCTCTCCCATGCACAAGTGATGTGCAGAATTAATGTTTGCAAAGCACTGTGGGTTCCTAAGATGAAAAGTGTTACATAGATAAGTGCAAAGAAATTGGTGGTGGTATTTTCTATTTGGAGCTAACTCCCCTGCAGAAAGCTACATGAAAATAGCATCCGTGTTGTGAGAAGCTCTAGTCCCTTGGTTTTTCCTATGAATGTGTATCCTGGCTTCTGTTTTCTTTCTATGTTTAATCAAAGATTTCCCTTTTCTGAATTTTTCTGCTAACATGGTGCCTGAATGATATGCATGGAAGGGCTTGATTCAGATTGTGGGGAACTCTTGCTTTTTTGGATGCAAGTATTTTCAGTGAAAGTGAAATGTACAGGGGAGTAAAGAGTTGGTTGCATTAGTGGCTCTGTAATAGACAGGTAGCATTTCTAAAACTCTGATGTTCATACTCAGACGCTTTGTGGAGGGTGAGGTGACAAGTTAAAATAAGTATGGTTTCAAAAGGGAAATTTGCAAAGCATTGTGGGTAATGCTATTCTAATTAAGGCAATGGAGGTGGTAAAGATATATATATATATATGGATATATATAAAACACACATACAACTTACTTATTTCAAAGCAATAAATTGTGACTATATGGTACCTGTGTATCCTGTCAAAGCTGGAAGAGAAACCACATGAACAGGTCTCGTTTTTCTCAAGGCTATGCAGAGAGGTGCAGCTGTTACTCCAATAAGCAGAGACTTTTCTGGCTGAGACAACAGCTGCATCGTGGTGATAAGAGTCAAGAAGTGTGTCAGGAGTTGCTATGTTAATTCAGTCAGGGCCTAGGCTTGCATCTGTTGCCATTGGTAGGGAGCAGTTCTTAGCATTGCTGTCCTCATGGCAAGACCGCTATCCACCATAATGCATGTGCTTTGCAATCTTACTATAAAAGTGTTAAACTATAATACCCAGAGTATTTGTAGCACCTTTCATTCAAGGATCTCAAAGTGCTTTATAGACATCAGTTAATTCACGAGGGCCTGATCTTCAAAGGTGCTGAACACCCATAACTCCAGCTGAAGCCAGTGGAAGCCGTGATTACTCAGTGTATCCAAAATCTGGCCCTAAGCCTCACGTCACCCTTGCAAGGTGGCTGGTCCCATTTTACACATGGATAAATTGAGGCAGACAGACTGAACTTAAGTGGTTTGCCCAGGGTTACTCACTGAGCTAGGGATGGAGCTGGGGTTAAAATCCAGGGGTCCTGTCATTTAGTCCTTTGCTCTAGAGACTACACAACACTCTTTCCAGGCCTTAATTTAGATCTTGATTCTTCTGTTCCTTTGTCTGTCTACAGCTATTTATTCTGAATTGTGTGAAACTTCCAGTGTAAAGGATAGGAGATCATAAATAGTTCTTACCCCTTGTGGTCTTTGGAGTGAAATGTTCCAAGCAGGAGATTGGAGCTTGCAGAAATAAACGAATGGCAAGAGATGGACATGGCCTGCCTCGTAAGAGGACACATTTCTGTAAATAGCAATTCACTGCTGCAGTTAAAGACTTGTCTAAAAGCCACCTCTAAAGTGCTGCTCAGAATATCACAGTGACATTTCTGTTCCCCACAAAATGCTCCCTAGTGGCAGGATGGAGCTTGTTAGTCTGGTATTTGCTGGCCTCTGCGTTGGCCATAATCAAGTTTATCAAGCATTGTGACCCTCCAAATAGTTCATCTTTTTGGTATGGCATCTGCTCCAGACAAAGGTCCAGATTCTCAGCATAGCTCCATTGAAGCCAGCAAGTAGATTTAAGCTAGTTGACAATCTAGAGACCAAGACGATCAGTAGTCTCTCCACTTACAGAATGTGTTTGTTTTCACAACACCGTGGCAGCATCTGTCTACAGCTGCCATCCCTTGCACAGTCCCTAATGACACATGATCAAATGGTGATAGGGAAACCTGAGGGGCTATGTTATATGTAGTTCACTAGGCAGCTTTGTGAAATGAAACCACCTATTCTCAAGTGGCTTGAAGAAGTGTGGATGTTATCTGCCGAGCATCTCTACTGTGGTCATTAAGCTAGATGTGTTAAAACAACACAGCCTGCTGCTCAGAAACTACACTCTTGCAAAACTGCCAGCAGCTGGAGAGGAGGCTCCTTTTAGCATGATTTCTTTTTTAAATGTCAGCTGGTCCAAATCACATTAGCTATCTTACCTATTTTTTCCTAGAGGACAAACACAACCTCAGAAATATAGTCTGCCAAAATTGGCCTGTGGGGCCAGATCCTCAGCTGATGTAAATGGGAGCATCTCCATCAACTTCAGTGAAGCTTTGCTGATTTACACCATACAGTTGCACTGATTTCCTCTTCTCATAGTAAGTTTATTATTGTTGATACATATAAGCTCATATAAGGCCCAGACCCATTGTACAGAATACAAAGATGGTCCCTGCCCCACAGAGCTTACAATCTCAATACAAGGCAAGAGAGAACAAGTGGACTTACAACACATGGGAAACCAACACATAGATATCCCGTTAAGGACCCAGTTCAGCCAGGTGCTTAAGCACGTACTTAACTTAAACATGTGAGCTGTCCCATTGACCTACTGCACTGAAGCCATGCTGTGCCCCTTCTAGAAAGCTGGTATGGACCCACATCACACTGCTTCTGAGCTTCTCTAATATATCAACATTGTTTTTTATGGTGGGGAGCAAACTATGGCCTTACCAAGTCCATGCCCTGCGGTAGTCCTTCTGGATAGAATATTTCCAGATTCAGGGCCTGATCCAGCTCCCACAGAAGTAAATGAAGTTACCTCTGTTGCATTCAGTGGACATTGGCTCAGTCTTGTGATGCAGAGATCAGTCTTTTATCAAAGCAGAGAGAAGGACAACATCCACTTGGGGTGGGAAATGGAAAAGACTAGGGTTGTGAAGCGCTTAAAAAAATTAATCGCGATTAATCACAGGATTAAAAAAATTAATTGCCTGATTAATCGCATTGTTAAACAAAAATAGAATACCATTTCTTTAAATATTTGTGGATATTTTCTACATTTTCAAATATATTGATTTCAATTGCAACACAGAATACAAAGTGTACCGTGCTCACTTTATATTTATTTTTTATTACAAATATTTGCACTGTAAAAAACAAAAGAAATAGTACATTTCAATTCACCTAATACAGGTACTGTAGTGCAGTCTCTTTATAATGAAAGTTGAACTTACAAATGTAGTATTATGTACAAAAAATAACTGCATTCAAAAATAAAACAATATAAAACTTTAGAACCTACAAGTCCACTGAGTCCTACTTCAGCCAAGTGCGCAGACAAACAAGTTTGGTTACAATATGCAGCCCACGTCTTGTTTACAGTGTCACCTGAAAGTGAGAACAGGTGGTTGCATGGCACTGTTGTAGCCGGCATTGCAAGATATTTATGTGCCAGATGCACTAAAGATTCATATGTCCCTTCATGCTTCAACCACCATTCTAGAAGACATGCGTCCATGCTGATGATGGGTTCTGCTTGATACTGATCCAAAGCAGAGCAGACTGATGCATGTTCATTTTCATCATCTGAGTCAGATGTCACCAGCAGAAGGTTGATTTTCTTTTTTGATGGGTTGGGTTCCGTAGTTTCTGCATAGGAGTGTTGCTCTTTTAAGACATCTGAAAACATTCTCCACACCTTGTCCCTCTCAGATTTTGGAAGGCACTTCAGATTCTTAAACCTTGGGTCAAGTGCTTTATCTATCCTTAGAAATTTCACATTGGTACTGTCCTTGAATTTTGTCAAATCTGCTGTGAAAGTGTTCTTAAAATGAACATTTACTGGGTCATCATCTGAGACTGCTATAACATGAAATATATGGCAGAATGCAGGTAAAACAGAACAGGAGACATATAATTCTCCCCCAAGGAATTCAGTCACAAATTTAATTAATGCATTTTTTTAATGAGCATCTTCAGCATGAAAGCATGTCCTCTGAAATGGTGGCCGAAGCATGAAGGGGCATATGAATGTTTAGCATATCTGGCATGTAAATACCTTGCAATGCCGGCTACAAAAGTGCCATGCAAATGCCTGTTCTCACTTTCTGGTGACATTGTAAATAACAAATAGACAGCAGTATCTCCCATAAATGTAAACAAACTTGTTTGTCTTAGCAATTGGCTGAACAAGAAGTAGGACTGAGTGGACTTGTAGGCTCTGAAGTTTTACATTGTTTTGTTTTTGAGTGCAGTTATGTAACAAAAAAAAATCTACATTTGTAAATTGCACTTTCACAATAAAGAGATTGCACTACAGTACTTGTATGAGGTGAATTGAAAAATAGTATTTTTGTTTATCATTTTTACGGTGCAAATATTTGTAATAAAAATAATATAAAGCAAGCACTGTACACTTTGTATTCTGTGTTTTAATAGAAATAAATATATTTGAAAATGTAGAAAAACATCCAAAAATATGTAATAAATTTCAATTGGTATTATGTGATTTAACGGTGCAATTAATATTTTTTATCACAGTTAATTTTTTTTAGTTAATTGCACGAGTTAACTGTGATTAATTGAAGCCCTAGAAAAGACCTTAGGTGAAATCCTGATTCTACTGACATCAATGGGATTTTTGCCTTGTTACTCATAACACCGACAGTATCTATTCTGCCCCAATAAACCCCAACCATCCAAAACAATACAATAAAATGAAACCAAAACCCCTCCTAAAATAAATCAACCTAACCCACTCCAAATAAATAAAAGTAAATTCATAAAATTAAAAAATCCAAAAACTCTACCCCAAGCAGTGTTTTCTGCCCCAGAGAGGCAGAAAGTCCAGAGACTCCAAGTAGTCCAGTAGGGATGTATATGGAAGGTGCTCAGAAACAACGTGAAAAACCCAGAGACAGATGGAATTTAATCTGTACAGTCCATCCCTCTGTAAGGGCAGGATGAGTGAGGGCAAATCCCATGGGAGAAGGAAGACTTTCCCATCCCCAACATCTGCGATCTTATGGTTTTTCATGGAACAAGAAAGAAGTTAGCAATTAAAAAAAAAAAAAAAAGTTCAGACCATTTCTTTGGCCCGTCTACACTAGTGAGCTTACAGCAGCCCAGTTGTACGGATGCAGCAACTCTGATGTAAGATCGCTCGTGTAGCCACGCTATGCTGACGAGAGAGAGCTCTCCCAGAGACATAATGAAACCACCTCAACGAGCGGCGGTAGCTCTGTCGGTGGGAGAACTTCTCTCACTGACAGTGCTGTACACACTACAACTTACCGGCGAAACTCATTTTGCTCAGGGGGGGTGGGTTTTTTTCACACCCCTAAGCGACGTAAGTTTTGCTGACATAAGTGGTCGTGGAGCCATTGCGTAAGCCTAACGTCAGGCACAAAACTATGGAACAGTTGCAGCTTGCAAAGTAAAAAGAACTCTCTGGCATCAGGGAAAGAAACATATGCATGTGTAATATGTACACGTGGGAGGCTTAAAATGTGAGCAGGAAATGAAATGTGACATCCAGACTCAGCCATAGAGACCCTTAATTTAATATTTTATGTGACTAGTGAAAATCATGAATAAATCCAACCCTAGATGTGCAATCTGAACACAGGAACTCACAAGCCTCTATAAAGTACTTGTGGAAATTCTATGGCAGACACATCCAGGCCAGTATTTACTTTTGCAGAGCATCAAGTGTAAGGAGGTCCCTGAGAGAAGTCTGGCACCTTTCTTCATGGCTAATGTGTGTGAAGTGAGCTGCTTTCATTTCTGAGCTCTGGCTTTCATCCTGTGCATCACTTAACAATAACATTGTTGTTAATGCTGGGGGTGGGTAGGACTGGATGTGGTACAGCTGTGTGCATCTGGAACTTGCCTCCATTAGGGAACACACAGTCTCTTTCTCGTTATATGACCTGGCAAGATCCTTTTGCATTTTTTTTCTTCTCTCCAAAGAGTTCACAACAACTCCTTGTGGTGGTTTGTTGTTTTTTTTTAAAAAGACCCTTGTTTCATTGCTTGGCTGTACAAGGCAGACCAGAGCCCCTGTAGATGTGACTGCCCTTTGTTTTAAAAGACGACAACGTAAACAAGGGAAAGGCTTACAGGAATATTAAATCCTGGAGCAGATCATGCGGCTAATGTGGCATGCTTTATAATGGCAGCCAGGAGCAATTTGTAATAAACCGTAAATATTTTCCCCCTCACTTAACAAAAGCCAATTTACTACAGATGCAACAGTTTCCAGATCTCCAATTCCTGCTTCCTTTTGAGTAATTTGGAAGTAACTAAATAGCAGTTGTTGTAATTTTTACCTAAGTAGCCTCTTTTGTCCCATGGTCATCAAAGGCTTGATCCAAAGCCCTGTGAGGTCAGAGAAAAGATTCTCGCTGACGTCAATGGACTTTGAATCAGGCCCCAAGTGTCCTGCAGACGTTAGCTAACATTAGACTGTAAGTGTCATGGCATACGTTATAAGACTATATAAATATAATGTTAGACCACAAGCCTTTCGGGCCAGAGCTTTGTCATCTTCAATGTCTGTAAAGTGCCTAGCACACTTCTGGTGCTGCATAAGTAATGGGTCTGATTCTCTGCTCGCTCTGGTTTAGCATTGGTGTAACTCCATTGATTTCAGTGGAGTGACTCCTGATTTACACCACTGTAAATGAGAGGAGAATAAGGTCCAATACAGGAACAGCTGAATCGCGTACAGAACTTTCCTGAACCTGGCTTTTTTTGTTAGGAAAATATAATTTTAAACACTGTTTTCATGGATTTTAGCACTGGTTTTAAACTGTAAGTCTGTCTGTCTGGAAAGTGGTTGTTCCTGTATTTGGTACATCACAAACGTTGGGATTGTGCATTCTTAGCTTCCTTTATTAAAGATCCAAAGAGCATTGGGCCAGACTGTGTGTGGTGTGTCACCGTCTCCCAGGCAAGTTCTGGGAGAGTTCTGTGCCTAAAGAGGAACATTTCCAGCCACAATTGGCCAGCTGGCGGGTGAAGTGCACTCACTGTACTCGGCCTGTGGCTGTTGCAATATGCTCCCCTCGGCACACCTCTCCAGTTCCACCAGCCAATGTGGCCAGACGGCAGAGCCATGGCAGAGAGTCGAAGCAAGCCGCCTCTGTAGCTCTCGGAGAACACACACACACACACACACACACACACACACACTTTTTCCTCCAAGTTTGGATGACTTTAATTCCCTTCAATTCTCTTCCTCCTTGAACCTTTTTATGTTTTACTGTCTATCTTGAATGTGAATGTTATTTTTGGTGATAATGTGAGTTGGAGCTGATCTACGCAACAACATAAAGCATGTCCAAGGCACTAGTCTGTTTATGTGACTCTTGTGCAACACACTTAAGTCCCCCCTGCTGCAGGTGTTGACTGTCTTGCGATCGGATGTTGTTATAATTAGGGCTGGCCGAAACTACTTTTCAATGGAAAATTGGGTTCTTGACTAAACAGATTTTTTTGTGAAAAGTGTTGGCTTTCCATGGAAAATGTTATTTATTATTATTATTTTTATCAAAAAGCCAAACTTCTTCAAACTGAAATATTTTGATTTGGAAATGCTGCTGCAGTGCCTTGTGGGAATAGTAGTTTGGTTGCCTCATATCCTCATTTTCCTCTTATGGACTGGGCTTTTCATCTGGACTACTTCTCCCATGATGCACTGTGGCCAGGGATTCCCAGGATGCAACACCTCCCCTCCCCAAGAAAATCAAAACTTTCCGTAGAAAGTTTAGACTAAAATTCATTGAAATTTTTTGACCAGCTGTAGTTATAACTGGATCTCCTGTGTTGGTTTTTTGTTTGTTTGTTTTTTTAAGGTAGCAGATCTGGATTTATGTTAATAATCTTGGCCCAGACAAAAAGATCTGAGTTTTCCTCAGGAGTATATGACTAAATTGTTTATTTAAACAAAAAGAAGTGTGACTTACTGACTGACAGATAGTAAGAGTTGTCAGAAATATTGGGCCTCGATCTGAGATCATAGAGTGGAATTTTGAATAACAAGTAGCCAGTTATTTCTCCTAATTAGTTTCAGAGAGGAGTAGTTGCTTTGTTTCACTTGGCTTTTAACATCAGTGCTACCTGATCTTAGTCTCAAATTGGCTTAAATGCTCTTCTCATACTCAAAAGGGCTGAATATTAAAGTTGTATTATTTGAATGATGCTCAAGCATTTCCTGCCATTGCCCCATTTTGATAGCAAGTTTTGTTTGTTTGTTTTACAGCGTAGGCCTAAAAATTGTAGATAAGTGGGTAAAAACCATGGTGGCAGCGGTATTTTGTATTTGTTTTATACAGTGTTTGCTATTGTAAAAGATTTTTTGCACGTTTCTCTTAAAATTCAGATAAAATGGCTACAGAAGCAAAACCTTTTGCATTCCATATGTGTTAATGTAAGAATTCACATTTGTTTAGTGTCTTCAATCCAAGGATCTCAAAATACTTTACAAACTATTAAACCTCTGTGATAGGCAGTGGTGAGCTGGAGCCGGTTCCCACAGGTTCCCAAGAACCGGTTGCTAAAATTAGACCTCTGTGGAGAACCAGTTGTTAAAGGGCCAGGGAGTGGGCAAAGAACTCCGGTCCGCGGGCCGGACCATCCTGTTGCTCCCAGGATTCCCAGCTGGGGAGGCTGAGGCTCCCCCGGCCCTTCCCCCGCTTTCCCCCAGCTACAGCATGGCCAGCCGCTGGCATCAGCTGGGCAGCTCAGCTGCGCTCCGGAGTCGTCCTGCTGCTTTGAGCTGCCGGCAAGGTAAGGGGGGAGGGGGCTGCAAGCTCTAGGGCTGCTGAGGGGGCAAGTGGGGCAATTTGCCCCAGGCCTTGCAGGGGCCCCCGACCCACGACTATGTCTCCCCCGGCCCCTCCCCAGCTCCCTCCCCCTTAAATCAGAACTTTTTATAGGGAACTAGTTGTTAAGATTTTGGCAGCTCATCACTGGTGATAGGTCAAAGAACACTTTACCCATCCCTGAAATGCAGCCATCCCCGGGGTGGAAAACAGCAGTTGTTTTAACACTCTACTTCAATATGACACAACTGTTTCTGGTTCCTGATCATGCCAGCACTCTGTATATGGCACATTGGCTGACGTTCATTGGTTCTGCATACAGAGTGCTTACAACTGTGGACTTGCATCTGATCTGTCTTCCACTAATGTAACACTATTGATGTTGGTGGGTCAAACTCTCGATTTACATTCATGTAAGGAGAGTGGAATCCAGCTCTGGGTCTGACTAGAACTGTAGGCAAGAGGTAACTGGCGATTTACATACTGAAGTGTAGGCAGAATTCCCAAGTTGGAATTTGGCCAGGACACTCGAGTTAACAGTCCTGCTATTACAAACTTGCCCATATGATGTGCACACTAAAGAAAAGGATCTAATCCTCAAAGTGAAAATAGCGTTTGATTTTCATAATCTCTTTATCATGTGGCAGATGTTTGGGGTCTGTGTAAAATACAAGGTGTGGTTTGGAGGGGTAGGGGTGTGAAGAGAGGTTTTTTTTTTAATGTGTACAGCTGTTTATTAAGCAAATCAGCATTGTTTCACTGTTACCTGTGGAATAGTTCCAATGAAATCCCAGCTGCACAGCTGGCCTGTGTATCAGTTAAGGGCTGAACCAAAACCCCAGCTTCAAACATACCTGAACTTTGGAAAAACTCTGAACTGTGCAGGCTTGCAGCTCAGTCCCATCCTTATTTAAAAGAGCTCAGTCATTCAGCCTGTAAACCTAGATACTGTGCCTAATTCCATTTTCACGTACACCAGTTTATATCAGGAGTACCTCCGCTGATTTGAGAGCAGAATCGGGGCCTCT
The DNA here is from genome assembly GCF_020497125.1 of Mauremys mutica. Classification (NCBI taxonomy): domain Eukaryota; kingdom Metazoa; phylum Chordata; order Testudines; family Geoemydidae; genus Mauremys; species Mauremys mutica. Next base: position 105,713,188 of record NC_059080.1, on the reverse strand, counting down.
TAATCCTGTTTCCTTCCTGAAACAGCTACCTTTAGCGGAGGGGCATCTCTTCATGCAGCGCACTGGAACGTGATTGCTCTAAGTGCTCCCAGAGCCTAGAGAGCCAGGTATGGCTCAGAATTTGGGTCTGGGAGGGATCAGTGGGGAGCGAAGAGGTCCAGCTGGACTAGAGGCAGCAAAACATGCACGAAGGTGAATCAGCTTTGCAAATGAGAGCCGAGACCTAGCTGGGTGAAGCAGCCCTGAGGCATCAACCCCCGTCAGAGGCTGTGCTTTCAGTGCACCCGTTGCTAAACAGCTCTGCTTGTTTTGGCCTTAGCACACACCTGCAAATTGCATTTTCACCCTGCCTCTCCATACAGAGAGAATCTGCAGACAGCAGTAATAGAAGGCCTGGTCTCTGAAGGCAACCTGACCTTTTCTGTATTCACACTGAGGTGAAGTAAGCTGAGATCAGAATGCTGGGCCCCTCTGGGAGGTCTGCATGTAGGAGAGTCTGCATAGGTTGGCGTCTTGAGCACGTTTATCATGGATAAAGGACACTTCAGTATTTAACCGAGAGGGCTCTGTGTCTGTTTTCAGTCAATGGGAAAAGCTTGGTCTTTTAAAACTTATCTGCTATTGACTTTGTTCCATTTCGAGTCTTAACAATGACAAACTTTTATACCAGCAGGAATACAGAGCCCCCAAGGCCCAGTCCCTGCAGGACAAATGGAGATGGGCCCAAACTCAAAATCTGAACCCAGAAAACTTGCAATCTGTGGGCCCAATCCTGCAAACCCTGCCAGGTGCCATGCTTCCTTCTGTGCATAATTCCACTGAAACCCAGTAAAAGTGTTTGCAGAATCAGGCCCTACACAGTGAGGCAATAAGGCACGAGGAACAGAGGAGAGCAGAGGCTTCAAAAAAAAATAGGAAGCTTTGATGGAGACGAGTGAGGTACTTTGTGCCCGGGGTGGGAGAGGCAGTTTCAGGTGTATGGCCTGAAAGAAGGTGTGTGGAAGAGGAGAGAAGCCGAGGAGCACAAGGAGGTGAGAGCAGAGGGGTAAATGGGTGCAGCAGAGCTGGGCAGGACCTGGAAGATCAGGATGAGGTGCTTGAAGAGGAGGCTGGTGAAGGGAGTTGAGGAGTGGGGCAGGGAAGGTATAACACCAGAGCATCAGGAGAGGAAGCATGATCCAGGTCCCTGCTCTGCCATAAACTTCTGTGCGTCCCTGGACAAGTCACTTAGAGTCCGTCGACGCCGCAGCCAGAGATGTGACTGCAGCACTTGGCTCTGGCTAGCGCAGATAATAGCTGTGAAGCTGCAGCATGGGCCGTACAAGGGGAATGTGCTCGAGCGGCCAGCCCATGCCGACGTGCTGCCATCACACCTCTGCTTGCAGCGTAGACGTATCCTTAGTCACGTTCCCTATCTGCATAATGGGGATAACAGCACTAGCCTACCCCACTGGGGTGTTGTAAGAATAAGTACGCTAAAGATTGTGAGAGGTTCACATGCTGTGGTGTCGGGGGGGTTTAATATGTCAGTGTCTTTAGATAGGTAAGATCAGGCTGTGACATTTTGCATAGGTGGAAAGATACAGAGAGAGAGAGATGTTGTTATGAGGGAACAGTATTTTCATATCAGAGCAATAAACAGCTTATGCAGGGTCCATCACTGGCAGGGTACTAGCAATGGGGAAGGGAAACACAGTTTCACTGAAAAGAAATCTAGCAAAGAAAGGAATAACATGATCCAATGGCTGGAAGTTGCAGCTAGACAAATTCAGACTGGAAATAAGGCATACATTTTTAACAGTGAGAGTAATGAACCATTGGAACAACTTACCAAAGGTCGTGGTGGATTCTCAGTCACTAACCATTTTTAAATCAAGATTTGATGTTTTCCTAAAAGATCTGTTCTAGGAATTGTTTTGGGGGAGTCCCATGGCCTGTCATACAGGAGGTCAGACTAGATGATCACTATGGTCTCTTCTGGCCGTGGAATCTATAAAAAGAAAACAGCAAGCGTGTGTCATTTATCCTGCACTTCGGGGCTTATCAGTTTCCAAAGAGGGTGTGTATTAAGTGTCTGTGTTGTGGTCTAGGCATGGACCGCGACCCCATTGTGCCAGGGCTGAATAAACACGGAACAAAAAAAAGATGCTTCCTGCCCCAAAGTACTTGCAGTCAAAGTAAGTTTTACCCTCCTCGAGGATGTGCGCTGTAAAATCTCTCATGTCCAGGTTGAGAGTTTAGATCATGCACCTCTACATGCACGTTCACGATGACATCAAATGTTGGTAAAAGAAAATATCTAAAAGCAAACATCAAGGTTATCGGATGTACAGGCTTTACAAAAATGCTGATGTGCTGTAGTCAGGGATGGTTTAACATGCAGAAATTTCCCAGCTGAGCAGGGCAGAAGTAATAATGCATTACTGACAAGGCAGACACCTCCTGTACGTGTGGCAGGGGGGCTGGAGAGAGGGCTCGTATTCTTTAGTCAATTACATCACTCTGCCATGCAGGGGAAATGACTCATCGTGGGAAGCAGGACTGGACATCAGGGAGCTGGCTGCCGTACACAATACAACATGCTTTAGTGCTTCTAATAGGAGAGCTTTTAGACATTTCATTTAGCACCAGAATCTGTGTGGGTTCAGAGAATGCATGCACCTAATCTAGTAGTTAAAGCAAAACCCTGGCTGTCAGTCAGATTAGTCACACATGAAAGCCTCTCTGTTCTATGGAACTAGGTGTATGAAAACAAGGATGTTAAATGGGAGTTGAGAACTGACTATATTGAATATTAATACTGTCCACTCCGAAGAGATTATCCCACCCTACCCCACCCCGAAAGAGAGCTTATTATGCAATAAGAAACCCGTGGCACCAAGTCTCAGAGCCTGGTCAGCTGACTCAGGCTCATGGGGCTTGGGCTGTGAGACTAAAAATTGCAGTGTAGACATCCAGGCATGGGCTGGAGCCTGGGCTCTGAGACCCACCCCCATCCTAGGGTCTCAGAGCCCAAGCTCCAACCCAAGCCTGGACGTCTACACTGCAATTTTATAGCCCTAGGACATGAGCCTTGTGAGCCTGAGTCAGCTGACCCAGGCCAGCTGCGGCCATGCCACGGGACTCTTGTTGCAGTGTAGATGTACCCTTTAAGACTTACATTATCTGCATTTTACACTGCGGTAGAGACTTGTGAGGGCCACAGTTAGAAGAGCAGAGTCTGCTATTGTGTTTGCTTCTCTCCAGGAAACTAACACACTGAACACATGCCAAAGTGGAAAGAAATCAATAGTGCTCTGAAAGTGAAAGTGGAGTAAGAAGGAAATTGACATGAGCAGGTATATGAGCTGATGCCTTGAGCTAATGTGAAATATGGTGGTTCTTAGCAGGCAGAAAGGAGGGATCTGATTCACTGTGCTACAGTAACTAATTTCAAATCAACCAGATTAACTCAATGCTGAATCAGGTCCAAGGCTTCTACAAGTACTCACAATAGTAACTTTTTTTGCACAGATTAAACCAATGGCTTCATTTGCTACAGTAGAAGCAGAATTGTTTTAAAAATAAGGAGGCTACATGAAATGTATCATAGAATCATAGAATATCAGGGTTGGAAGGGACCTCAGGAGGTCACCTAGTCCAACCCCCTGCTCAAAGCAGGACCAATTCCCAACTAAATCATCCCAGCCAGGGCTTTGTCAAGCCTGACCTTAAAAACCTCTAAGGAAGGAGATTCCACCACCTCCCTAGGTAACTCATTCCAGTGCTTCACCACTCTCTGAGTGTAAAAGTTTTTCCTAATATCCAACCTAAACCTCCCCCACTGCAACTTGAGACCATTACTCCTTGTTCTGTCATCTGCTACCACTGAGAACAGTCTAGATCCATCCTCTTTGGAACCCCCTTTCAGGTAGTTGAAAGCAGCGATCAACTTCCCCCTCATTCTTCTCTTCCACAGACTAAACAATCCCAGTTCCCTCAGCCTCTCCCCATATGTCATGTGCTCCAGCCCCCTAATCATTTTTGTTGCCCTCCGCTGGACTCTCCAATTTTTCCACATCCTTCTTGTAGTGTGGGGCCCAAAACTGGACACAGTACTCCAGATGAGGCCTTACCAATGTTGAATAGAGGGGAATGATCACGTGAGCAGCTGTCTTGGACCGAGTTTTATTTACAGACGTGGCTATGCAGAGATTAATCTAAAACTATTCTTGGCTTGGAGAATAGTTTGGACTATTTCCACAACTGTGGTTTGAACAGGGCTACGCTTCACAGAGGCTATACTGCTAAATGGAGTGGTAGTTGTGTCGGTCCCAGGATATTAGAGAGACAAGGTGGGTGAGGTAATATCTTGTATTGGTGGGAGAGACAAGTTTTTGAGGCACACAGAGCTCTTCCCCTGGTCTGGGAAAGGTACTGCCGCATCACAGCTTAGCATAAGTAGTTAGCACATATTCTAAGGGACCACCCAAGGTAGCCGTTAACACCTCTGAAGTCATAGGACAAAGAGGCAGGAGGGGTTTGGGAGGTTACAGATTGTTGTAATAAGCCATAAATCCAGTGTGTCTGTTCAGTCCATGGTTTTTAGTGTCTAGCAGAGTAATGGATTTAAGCTCCCAGGCTCGTATTTTGAAAGAGTTGTGCAGGTTTCCTTTGAGGACGAGGACTGATAGATCAATATCACTGTAACTGTAGTTCTTCTTCAAGTGGCCTCTGCAATATTCCTTCTGCACCTGGATCTCCTTGTGGGAATATGCAGAAGCCACTCAAAGAAAAAATATTTGATTTGTCTGTAAAATTGGATTCCATGCAGCAGTTCTCAGTAATGCAACCACAAGACTTCCAGTAAAGAAATTCTCTTTAGGAGAGCACTTCCGAATCTCCCAGCAGATCCAGTCTAACTTCACTATAGCAGCTAATTGCTGTGTTATCTTTAATATGTAAACACCCAGTAATTAAGTTATCAGGAAAGCTACTATATCGACAATCAGTTACAGGATAAACTGATAGAAGAGGAGGAGGTGGCTGCAATCTCCATAGTACACCTGTATCGAATATCTCTGAAATGATCAGATGATGAGCTGGAAACATACTTTAAGCTTCAATATATTTCCTCCCACTTCTCCAAGCTCCCCCTCCCCCAGCATTTTCTGAAGGGTTTAGTACTGGCTGAAAGGTAATTTTTCTTTTCTCCTGGAACACTATACATAAAGGAATCTTTTCTCTCCCATAGTCTGGGGCCTTTTCTGAGTCTGAAGTTCTGGCAATCACTGGGTGAGATTCTGGCTGCTCTTGCATGATGCACAAGCAAAGAGAGAGAAGATGGCATAGAAAGCTCTATGCACCTTGGCTCACCTGTGCAGGGGGCAGCCAGAATCTTGGTATTTGCACTCCCAGAGTCCTAGGTTGGATAGATATATAGCAAACCCACGTCCCCAGGGACCAGGACCAGTGTGTGCATGCTGCGTCCTGGTGCATGGACACACCTTCTTGGGGAGTGCACACAGGGTGCAGCATTAACTTCCCCAGTACCAGCCCTGCACCCTGTGGGGTTTCTGGTGCCACTGGGGGTTCTGTTCTCTTTCTCCCTTTGTGTTCAGTGAATGCAAGTCTCAAGATTCTGGCTGCCTGCTGCACAGGTAAACTAACCCCTCTTCCTCATCCCTTGGGCATTCATGGAAGCTGTAATAACCAGGAGTGCATCCACCCCTTCTAGCAGCTAACCGTATAATTGCTAACCTGTACAGTGCAGTCTTCTGGTCACTTGAATAGCTGCCACCTTTCATCCCAGCAGTGACTTCTTTTCATTTCACACCTGTGCACCTTGCCATATGTTATCCCTTATGCGCCAACTAAAGGTTCAATAAATGAAGGAACAATAGGATGTCATCTCTGATACCATCAGGGAGTATTAATGAAAATTATTAATTTCTTGTTTGCTGAGAGCTGCTCCAGTGGGAGTCCTAACGTGTGATTAAAGGAACTAGCTAAAAGCAACTTATAAAGCTGGATTAGATACATGATCTCCTATTACGTTCCCTTTAGCTGAGAACTCTCTGAGAGAAGGGGGGTCTGGATTACTCTGGGTAACGTCAGAATTGGCAGGAGTGTTTTCTGACTGTTAGGTTTAGTTGGTGTCATGAATGATTTTAATCAGATTTAAATGGTGGCAAACATCACAAGCTTAAAGGATTTTAGCTTTATTGTTGGAGATTTACTTAGAAGCAATTTGGATTTTCAGGCATGAGCCTGCAATGCAAATTTGTTCCTGATGCCGTTCACAGGACCCTACATCTCAGGAACGGACCTTGTGTTTCAATACAACACAGATCCACAAAGGAAAGGCCCAGTGCTCTTAGAAGTGAACCAAGGACTCCAGCATTCTGTTAAGCTCTGTCTGATGTTTTCCTTTAGAGACACTGTATTTTGGCTCCATTTCACTACATTGATTTCCAACAGATGAGTAGTGGGAAAACTACACATTTTTCATTTCAAAATGCTCTCTTGCTTAAGAAACAGCAAAATAGCATATGTATTTTTGCCCTGATCTATATAGATGTAGTTTTTTCTTCCTTACCTACCATTCACCTGGCTCCAGCCCAAAAGTCAACCCGGATGTGGTCTAAACCTGTCTCTATTCTTGCTTCTGAGGCTATTAGTTCACACCGCGTGAACTCCTGGAGGTCAGTATTTGTGTTTGCTATATTACTCTGTGTGAATTTGCTGGGAACGTGCTGTCTCTTGGGCTAGTGTTTGATCTGTGATTCATCCAGACCAGTACATAGGTTCTGGAGAGGATGATGCCTATGTACATTGTCTCTAACTCCATATAGTCCTGACACTGCCTGCAAGTCCGGTCCTTAAGTGGTTCTGTGTTATGTTGTGGCAAAGGATACCTTGCATGAAATCTGTGTTCAGATGATTTTGTAACATATGTTTGACTTAGCCTGAAGGACTGATATAGTGTAAGAGAGAGAGCCTGGAACCAGTAGCTTACCAGTTTGAGTCCAGCCAGGGTCACTAGTGATTAAATGCTGTCGCCTCCTGATAGCTGTTCTGTGGCCTATGTGAAAGGGGTTGGTGTTCTCAATGCAGCTTCCCATGGGCTGATGGGCCACACCCACACGTACACAAAGTAACAAATGATGTTACTCGGCTCCTGTGTTGGCATTCTCAGCAGAGGCGCTGAGCATGGAAAATGAACAAACATTTTGTGTGTAGAGGATGGGTCCTCCAGAACCAGGTAGAGATGCTTTGCCAGCATGATGTGGGGAAGCTCATTCCACCCCACCACCACCTGCGCAGTGGATAATGACAAATCTTCCATCTCCAGGGGCAAATGACGCATTTCCCTTTGTTATATGTTATACGCAGTGTCATTGTAGCCATGTTGGTCCCAGAATATTAGAGGGGCCAGGCGGGTGAGGTAGTATCTTTTAGAAGTTGGTGCAATAAAAGATATTACCTCACCTACCTCGCCCATCTTCCCTTTCTCTTCATCAATAACACGTCAATTTTTTCTTAAAATCTTGTCAGAAAATAGCCTCCGTGTGCATGCAGTCTCTCCCCTCCTGTCTTCCATTTTATATTTCAGCTAAAACCACAGACATGCCGATTCAGGCTGCTCCAGTACTGATCTATATATTAATAATGACGTTATCCCTTGGAAGGCCACAGAGGTGTCCCTAACATGGCATCTCAGTCACCTTCCAAGACATCTCTTCCTGCATGATTTAGCCATTCAAGTGCTAATTGCCTCTGATTAAGTCAATCATTTGCAGAGTGAGTGGGTTAATTGGGTATAGTGGAAGCAATCAATTTAATCAGCATAGCTGGTTCCATAGCTGAGGTGCTACAATGCAGCAGGACAATAATTGGTTTATTAGCTCCTGGAAGGCAGCAAAGACAGACTTGATGGCAATGGGAAACTCTTTTCTGTCTAAAATGGTCTTTCAGGAAAGATAATTTGCATATTAAGTGATTGTTAGGAAAGGACTGATTAGTTAAAAGACTGGAAATTCTTGCATTTGAAATATGTTCATGCATAAGAAACCATTTTGGTGCTAGTGCGTGGAGACCCGGGCCCTGGCAGCCAGTTACAATGTGAAGAATATGCGTCCAGTCTCCAAGTATTTGAGTGATCCTGACAGGTGCCAGAATGGCAGAACTAGCAGTGGAAGATTCATTGAGTCACAAAAAAGCGATAACGCAAGTAGCTGCAGTGCCTCCGATTGGCCTGGCGAGTGTGCCTCAACCTGTTTTTTCAGGTACCACTTAAGCGAGCGAAAGTGTAGTTCAGTCTCCATGCTCACTCTGCGTTTACTTGTTTGCCTTTCTGGTGAGACTCCCATTTTACACAGGCCACTGAACAACCTCAGCTGGTAACAACTATCAGTTGCAACCGACCTGGTCCAGATATGAACCAGTGACCTAGAGGCAAAATCTCTCATTAGCAAGTCCCTGAGCCACTCACTCCCTCTTAATGGACATGGGGTTGCTGACATCTCCAATAAAGTCTTTTCTACAGACCAGTAAACACTTAACTGGTAGTAAGTGCATTTGTTCAAAGAAATGACTATGCAATTATTTGTAAGAAGCTGTGCAGCCTAAACTCTTTAGCACCACTACAGTCAGGGAAGAAAGAGCTGGAGACATTCTGTGGTAGATGAAGAGACCATTTAGGGCTTTATCCCGCAAACCCTTGCTTAGATGATTGTGATCAGTCCTTCGTAACTGAACAAGTCCCATTGACTTATCTGGGCTACCCCTGTGAGTCAGCACTGCAGGTTGACCTGGTCGGAAAACGGATTTTCTGCTTCTTGGGAAATTCTGACATTCAGCGTTTGTTTTCATTCTGAATCAGTAAGGTTTCGTTTTCCAAACCTAATAGCTTCCTCAGTAAAATGCTCTGCTTTTAGGAAAGCCCCTCCCCACCCCCATTCTGCAGCCAGTATTTTAAGTGCCTTCCGGTAGCTGTTTTCAGGATCTTTCAGACAGAGGCATTCAAATCAGAGCCTCTTTCTGACATATTTAGTTTGCCTAGGGAACCTGGATGAGTTCATGTTCAGTTCAAGTCCAAGTCAATGTTTTTTCTGCTTATCAGTGTTGACAGGGGTGCAGACTCCCATTTTGGGCTGGCCAGAGAAGTAACTCGTAAGGACATTGCTCTAAAGGAAGGAAGAGAGAAATGAAGCGAGCAACATGTTTATAAAAATCTGTGCCAGTGCATAATGGGGATTAGCAGCTATGGCGATACAGCAACTAGGGCTCTCAGGACAAATATTTTGGTGGCCTCAGAGTCTGGCCACCAACTCTTGCTGGTGGCCACTCTCATGCTTTTCCCTAAAACAAATAAATATGCACATGCACACGTCCAAATCATCTAGCAAGTAAGCCCATTGTGAAAAGTGATATTAACAAATATTTCACCCCGAAACTCAACAGCTGTAGTGCTAAGGGGCAGCTCCACATTGCCTCACAAGCTTTGTGGGCCTCCTGCTCACCCCACGCTGGGATTTTTCCAAGGAACTCCTGCTATTAACGGCCACAGAGCTTCTACCTCTGCTCATGGGCTGCACACTGACACTGTGACCCCACCTGGTTAGGGCCTGGTCCTTTGGGCCCCTTCCTCTGCAGTCATGGAGAAGCTCCTGGCAGTGGAACCAGTGCCTGTTGCCTACCAGTATGGTGGGGGTGGTACAGAAGGAGCGTGCACTCCTGCTTGGCAAGGAGCCCCTGTGGGGGATGGGCAGAGTCAGGTAAGAGGATCATTTTGTGCTGGAGGGGAGGTGTGTGTTGGGGCCTAGGAGTGCTACCTCACCTAGCAAGGTGCAGTAGCCTCCCCTGAGCAGCTCTGCCAACATGCAACAGGCGTGGGAAGTTTGTTGTGGGGGGTCGGCTTGTAGGGAAGGAGGATTGTGAAGCCTCCAGTGGTTGAGATCATCATCATCTAAACGTTGTCTGAACCGCAACACTTCCGGGCAGCCCTGGAAACTGAGAGCCCAGCGGCCCCCAGCTGTCCTGGACAAAACATCTGAAATGTTGGCAACGCTGAAAAACTGGAGGTGAGATTTTAAAGAGGGAAAAAAAATGCTTCCCCTCTATGCTCTGTTGGCTTTGATATTGGTCACCGTGTCAGGCAGGCATCAGATGTTCTTTCTGTTCACTCTCTCCTGGTAATATCCTTCCCCCCCTCAAATTCAGCCTCTGGCTAGCCTGTCATGCAGCTTCTTAAGAGGCGTTATTGTTTCCCAGATGCCTCATATTAGTAAGTGCTGCTGAAATTCTGGAGCTGCCTCTCTAGTTTAAAGGGGCGAATAGAAATGGCTTCTGATGTATTCTCCAATCCCTTCCATTAGCTCCATGCTGAATATTGATTTCCTCAAGGAAATACAAACACTTTAAATATCTACCCTTGATCGGTAAACCACATGGCAAATCTTTGAGAATAAGCTGTGTAACATTTGTTATTCAAGAGAGCAACCAACAGACACAGACCATCAGAACCCAGTACGTGTTTCTGCCTCATGTGAAGCAAATCTCGCACTTTCATATCATATCAACGAGGCGTCACCTACAGACTGTCTGTCTTCTGTCAGCACCCTCAAAGGAGAAACACATTATTCCCATTCAGATCCATCGTGTACAGAGTATGTAGCATTTTCGCTGATGGATACAAACTTGACAGGTAGATGTGTCTTATTAGGAAGCCTTCAAAGCTTCAGTTCCTCATGAAGTCAAGTGAATTAATTTGTACCATGGTGGTGATGAGAGTCCTCTGGCATCAATCCGTGTATTTCATGCTCATCTTGATATTCTCAGCTGTTGCAGTTGTTGGCCAGGTTGACACTAGATACTAGCGGGCCACATACAGGCCAAAATTAGGTGTGGGATTGTTCAGCTTGCTTCTTCTCTTCTTCTTCTGACTGTTCAGCTTGCTACTGGCTCCCATTTCTACTGCTTGGTGAAATGCACCCAGAGCTCCAGGTGCCTGTTGAGCTCAGATTTTTTTTTTTCATTAAAAAATGAAAGAAAAAGAGAAAAGGAAAAAAATGCTCCTGTAGTTTGAATTGGATTCTCTGTCCTCCAAGGACAGGAGGCCTGTAGAGGTTATTCCAAAGGAGGGACTAATGGTGCAGAACAATTTTGGTTCCAACTTGCAGTTCTGCAGAGAATATTTGTGGTTTTTTTATATTCGTTCTTTGGAATCATACGTCTCCATTGCTCATGCTCGTGCAGTAGATCGTCAGAGGTTTAACCTAAAATGGCAGAGCTTTTCCAACAAAGGAGGGAGGAAGAGAGCTGGAGGGAGAAGAATTTCACCGACTACAGAATGTAGAGACAGTAGCCTTGCTGGGGCGATCTGGTAGCTGTAAAGGAAGTTGTGTAACACACCCTGGTGATCCCCAGGGAGCAGGCTGGCTAGAAGCATGGAATAATGGAGCCAAATTTTGCTCTGATTTAAATTACTGTAAACCTGGAATAACTCCATTGACCATTTACATCAGTGTACCTGGGATCAGCCCGGAGGAAACAAACAGAAACTCATTTATCCTGAATTTAGTGCAGGTGAACAAGGCACAGGTGGTGGGTGGTGGGCTACCCAGAGTCTGAGGAAAATCAGTGAGCAGGATTTTGACTGTAAAGAATTAGTGAGGGGTTGCACACAGAGGTGGTGAGCAGCTCCTCAAGAGACGTACTCTGCTGTGGTCTGAGGGACCAACTGAGACCCGCAGAATGGCTGGCATCAGGATAGTGAGTCTGTGGGACTCGTGGCACTTGGAAGTATTTCGGTTCAACCGACCTCAGGTAACGGGGATTGTACGGTGCAGTGTATGAGTGGGTACTAGCTCCAAGGAGGGATCCTTTCTGTTACACACCTGCTTCCATAGGCGTCAATTACATGAGTGCTCCAGCCCCGGAGCACCCATGGGGAAAAAAAATAGTGTCTGCTCAGCACCCACCAGCCACCTGCCGATCAGCTGTTCAGTGGCAGGCAGGAGGGGTGGGAAGAGGCGGGGGTATGCTCAGAGGAGGGGGTGGAGTGGAGGTGGAGTAAGGGTGGAGTAAGGAGGAAGAGGCAGAGTAAGGGTGGAGTCTTGGGAGAAGGTGTGGAGTGGGGATGGAGCACCCACCCAGAAAAATGAAAGTCAGCAGCTGTGCATGCTTCATAGCCGGGTGTGTGTGGCTGTGCACAACCTGTACTAATTTTAAATGATAGGACTGTCAATAATGTATTATGGGTTATCCCTAGAGATGGGTGAAAATGCAAGTGCTCTTCCCGGAGTGGTAGCACACATCTGTACCTACTGGCAGCCAAAGGGGTTGTCGGGGACGGCACGACAGGGCCCAGCATTTTAAAAATGAAACCCGCTCCAATATCTGACCCCGACAGAGGGACAAGGAAAAGAAAGCACTGCCGACAGGCTCTAAATAGTTCCATCACTTACATCTGTATCAAGTTATGGGCCCATTTATCATCCTGCATTCCAGCAGTCTGATGGGTATTTTGGATTTATGCTGTGCTGTGGAGTTCACATTCAGGATTAGCAACAGCAGGGTTTTCACCATTGCGTTTATTTATGCCTAACATTGATGGCTTTGATTAACACTTTAAGGAAGGTCCATTTCAGCTTTTGGGAGACCGGTTGGCCTTTGCTTTCATAAATCCAGAAGGGGTAAATATAGTTTGAAAAAGAAAGTTGTGTGATTCTGGTTTACAGACTATAAACATCGGCACATTTAGGGGTTTTGTTTGTATCTTTAGCAGTAGCATATACAATTAAATTATCTTGCTTCAACCTCTCATCCATACAGAATATATTTATGCAGCTCAGACCTAGAAAGCGAATAGCACTTTTTTCCCCTTTCTTTTTGTCTGTGGTTTATATAAATTTGGTGTGATGATGGACATTTACAATAACAGTCACTGGTAGAAATTTCTGAAATGCACTCCCAGGATGGCATTTCTGTAAATTGCCGTTTTATAATGTGCATACAGATAATAGTCTGCCAACTAATACTGTAGCTGCTTTGCATATAGAGAAAGAGCTTAGTTACAAGTTAAAAAGCATTTCATTTTTTCACTTTACAATCCTAGCTACTGAGAGTCAATAATAAAAACTAAATAGAACAGAGAAGAGAAATTGAGAGAGAAATCTCAACGGGAATATTTTTATAATTAAGATCTCACACTGAAGGAGAGCATCAAACAGCTCAATCAGTATTTATAGTGATTATGTAGGAAACTGCTTGTAAAAAACAAACAAACAAAATGTTGTAAAGTAAGGACACTGCTTAAAATGTTATCATTTGGCTGGCTAAGCTGCATGTTCTGGCTGTTGTGCCACTGGAGAAGGGCATGCAGTGGTTAGTTGCCATTGTGTTCGCTGTGTGGGAACGCTGAGGTAGGATAAAAATCAGCCTTTTCCTGATTTGTTTTAAAAATAGTCAGAGAAAACAAAATCCTTGGATTGACTTTAGCACTGGTGAAAGCGGTGTGGGGAAACCAAACAGGAACAAATATGGGTGGTGAAAGCTTCTTCTTCCAGTGATGGTCCCTATTGTATTCCACCAAGGGTTATGCGCATGCTTCCCCGTGATGTCTTGCTAAAGAATCTCGGAGCTGGATGGAACCACTCAAAGCGGGACAAAGTAGTTGAGTGTCCCATGGCTCAGTCAGGTGCTGATTCAAAGTCCACTGAAGTCAGTGGAAAAGTGGGGGGTTTCCCTGTTTTTTATAAGGTATTTGGAAATAGTCCCATTGGCTTCAGCGGGCTTTGGATATGTCCTGTCTGAGCAGACAGACACCAAAAGCAGTCAGCTATGTCCTTGTGGTTTTCTGTGTTATCAGCAACTATCCACCGGGAACTGGGTTTTATTTTTTCCCTCTGATTGCTTAGTAATGTCAACACTTGGGGCCAGATCCTGCTTTCCTCAGTTCTGCTCCTTGCACAAGCAAAATGAGCAAGATTCATGAGGTGAGACATTCTGGGGAGGTTGGTGTATTGGGAACCAATGAAAGAACTCAGCAGTGTCTCTGAAGGCTTCCCCAGTGTCTCTGAATACAATGTGCAATGCGAATCCCAGACCGCCTGTCAAATCGTGGTATCAAAGACTGGCGACCTTTGAAGCACAAGATCCAAAAGAAAGAGAGAGAGAGAGAGAGCAGAGTGAGGAAGGCACGTCTGAGGGGAAGAGTGGCTCTGTGGCCTGTTGGCTCTGTGTCTTGTAAAATGTTCATTTTTCAGCTTTTCTCTTTAAAAAAAAAAAAAGAAAACTTTTCATCCATGAATCTCTGTTATTTCTTTCCTTTGCAGGGTACAGAGAAGGACTTCTGTGGAAGAGAGGACGTGACAACGGGCAGTTCTTAAGCAGAAAATTTGTGTTATCAGAACGGGAAGGCGCACTGAAGTACTTCAACAAAAATGATGTAAGCATCTGGGGCCACAGCACAGTCACCAGAGGTTTTATTCACGTGGGTTTGTCTTTGATCAAACAGTCCATGGTACCATTTTGTCATAAGGAGTCACTAACTTTTCAAAGACGTCAGGTCATTTATTCTTCTACTGCTCTAGGAACAAAGCCCAAGGCCCAGATTTGTAAAGGTATTTAGGTGTTGCTGGGCTCAGTGGTGCAATGCTGAACTGATTTAGGAGCCAAAATCTCATCTTAAAAGGGGATTTAGGCATTTAGGAGCCCAAATCCCATCAACTCTCAATGAGAGTTTGGCTCCTAAGTGCCTAAATCCCCTTTCAAAATGATATTTGGGCTCCTAAATTAGTTATGCATAGCAACACAGCACAGCAACATCTAAATACCTATACAAATCTGGGCCCACATATGTGAAGTACTGCAGCTCCCTGATCCCATCATCTTTGTTTTCTGAGAGCAAGAAGTTTCTCTTGGCTCTAGCTCTGCGATGCTAGATCATAAGGAGCCGCCAATCTTCTCTACATCAGTTTTATGTCTGCGGCCCCACTGTGGTGGAGGCAACACCACACAACAGAGGAGAGGCTGCAGGCCCACTGTGGTGTTTGGATAGCAGAAGGAATTGGAAAGCCTATGGCAGCTACAGTCCTTGGTTTGTAAACTCCAAGGGCACAGGGGGCAGGCAGTGAAGAGTTCTCCTTTGGAGTCTGAATGCTCCCTTAAAGACCATGACAAACAGTCATAAAGGAAAATGCATCTGGTTTTTAATATTTCAGTGTCAAGCTAGGAAGTATTTGTCTTCTTCTCAGGACTGGATCTCATCTAGTGAAACGTGGAGCCATTAAAAAAATTACATTTGTGATGAATGGGCAGGAACTGTACTGTCATGCACTCACCAAGCAGAGAAATCCAATGTGCTTTCCTGGCCTTTTTACATAAACCCAGAGGTGCCTGGCTGTCCTTGTGAAAACCTGGCACCTCTGTGGGCCCCAGTCAGTAGGGAAGAGAAGCTGGTTTGCCGGCTGCCCCACTGCCTGCTCTTGACACATAGCTGTGCTCTGTCTCTGGACAGTATTCCGTGCTGGAGGCAGCGCTGCCATTAACTGCATGATGGCGCAGCTAGTCTGTATGAATGCTGGGTGAAAGTATGTGGTGAGATATGGACACTGGACATTATTTTATTTGTTTTACCCCCAAATCTTCTCCTTAGTTTCCCACGCTACAGTTCTCCTTCTCACCCAAGTAGAACTCTTGTTAATGTCAAACCCAAGCAGTGCTGTGTCCCTCTCTCCCCTCCCCTCACAACTCCCCCCCACAACTCCCCAACCCCAGTCTTGGTGCTAGTTCATTTAGTGGTGTAAGGAGTGACATTCAGATTCAATACTAACCAGCTGATGCATCAAAACAGTGTCACTTTTAATGCTGATCCCTCTCCCTCATGCCTCAAGCATTATCCCTCTGCTCCCCTGCACCCTTTTTTTAATGCCAGCCTTATTTCCTCAATCCTAGGATTTGCCAGCTGTTTTGTGTATGGGCTTAATGGTTGTAAGATCTTTCGTTAACAAGCCGTGGGCAAAAATTCTGTTAAAATAATAGTGGATCGAGCCAGCAGCAGTCTTTTTTGGCTGCTTGATGAGCGATGGCGTCATGGAGGGGAATGGTAATGGAGGGAGGAACGTTTCTCCCGGTACTTTCTCCTCCATTCCCAGTGGCTAATTTAGAGGGGTGTCGCTGTCGCCATCTCCGCCACATGCTCTTTGAGGCAGTCCTGGTTTGTGGGTGGGAGAAATGCAATCACGGCCTAAAAGGAAGTGAGAGTCTCTGGTAACCCAGATGAAGTTGCTGTCATCCACTCCAGTGGTTTAAAAAAAAAGTTTTCACAGTACTCCATGTGACGCCAGCACCAACCATGGGTGTGGTGGGAACCATATTGTCCACTCACTTCTGCCCTGCTTGGATTTCCCCACCACCTCACACATCCACATCCACTTTGAAACCCCTTCATGGTAAGGCTTCATGAGCCCAGGGCTGCACACTTGTATCTGCTGTGAGGTGGAGACTTACCCTCTGGTCACTGGGATACAGGAGCTCAGCTAGTCTGACCATATGCACATGGTAAAAATCAGCTGCTCCAACTTTGCGGACGTCAGCGCGTGCCACGTTGTATTCGGTGGCGGAGCACTGTGCACCAGTTTGGAGTCAATTGTCACACAGCAAACTGGTGGATATGCAGTTACATGCCGCCATGCGCATCATCTCTGGCACCCTGCATCCGACTCCACTCCCATGCTCCTAGTTCTGAGCAATATCACTCCTCCTCATATCAGATGAGAGGTTGCCAGTGGCAAGTTACTGGAGAAAGTTCACGCCAGCTCATGCCTGGCGCTGCACAATGAGCTTTTTAAACCACCAGCGTCACGTTGCCCATTATGGTCTCATCCACCACGCCAGGATGTTAGGGCAGGAATGCTCTGGCAAGAGGAATGGATCTGTTATCATCCCCAGCCAGTCCCTCAGTTTGCCTACCTGGTTTTGACCTGCCCCGTCACCAGTAGTCCCTGTTGAACAGGTTCCAGACCAGGCGAGGTCTCTGTGCAGCCAACCAGTATTGCCGGGGCCTTCGTCATAGCCCTTTGCGCAGCTGCAGCGCGACGCAGACAATGCCGCACGTGGTCGATGAATGCCTGCTGACTAGATTCAGCGGTGGCCTAGAAGACCTGCATCACACCACTGCAGATGCCATCACTTGGCTAGACGACCATGCACACGCTAAATAAATAAAAGCACTTACAGAGCAAGATCCTTGACTGACGTCAGTGGGGTGACTTTGATTTGCACCAGCTGAAGTTCTGACACACGGTGCATAGGACTTTTAAGGCCTGGTTCTCCATTGTCTTACACCAGTTGCACCCAGTTGTAAGTGAAGGGAGCTACAGTGGCATAAAAACAGTGGTACCGAGTGGGGTCCTTAATCTTCAAAGGGCTTTATTCATTTTCAGTAGCTAAATCCACAGAGGGCCCCTTTGGGGCAGGTTAATTGTTAGACCTACTTCATATGAGTGGAACCTGTGCTACGGAGGTTCAGTGAGCTGCCTCGGAGGGAGTCTGTGTCAGCCCTGGGACTAGTGCGCAGCAGGAGGCCCCAGGTCCCAGACTCCTACTTAGACCTAATCCGTAAAACAGATCTAACCAGAGAAATAAATGATTTTCCTCCTTTGCAAGGGTTGGAAAGTGCTCTGCTGTCTCTTGCTCTGCCCAAGGACCTCCCAGTGTGGGGGCAGATAAGAGCAATGTGAGGAGTTCAGTTAAAAGCAAACAAATGTGTTTGTGTAGGAGAGAGAGTAATACCCGTGTGGAAACTGGCACTTTGTGTCCAGACAGATAGCGTGGCTATAAGAGATTTATTGTCATTGGCAAGGCCAGGCCAGCAGTGGACTGGTCCAGGATGCTTGGGATGCTGAAAGCATCCTGGCCTATTTGGTAAGTGGTCTGTAGTTTTTGCCTGGCTGAGCACATTTGTAATAGTGCTCAGCCAGGCAAAAATACAGGCCATTTACTAGTCTGGTGAAGATGCCAGTGAGAATCTGGAGTCAGGAGGAAGGTGACTGAGAAGGGTGTGGGAGAGGGGGTTCTTGTGCTAGGGAGGAGGCATGTCTGAAGTCACTGTGTTGCACAGCATCCTGTCTTGTGACCTAGCTGGTTCACCCCCCTTCTGGCCTGAACCTTCCCCCTTGTGCTGTAGTATTACACCAACTCTGCTGTATTTCCCAGAGCTGCAAAACGCTTTCCCAAGCTCACGGCAGCCATTCCTGGTGGGCTAGGTAAGTTTGCTGCATAATCACCAGGCCATTTTGTTGACCAGCAGCCTCAATAGGGAGTGTTTCTGATTACATGAACTGCACGCTGGTTTGAAAGATGCTTTTCTGGTTGCTTTTCAGATGTTTATTCATTCAACTGTGTTTTCCAGGCAAAAGAACCCAAAGCAATTATGAAGATTGAACATTTAAATGCGACTTTCCAACCTTCAAAAATAGGGAACCCACATGGACTACAAATCACTTACTTGAAGGACAACAGCACAAGGAATATCTTTGTCTATCATGAAGATGGCAAGGTGAGAGCTCAGAGCTAACGGAATAGGCTGGTTTAGGTCCCAGGTGACATGGGTGCTTCCACAGAGCCTGGTCTAAGGGATGCACGTAGGGGGACCAGATATCAAGTGCAAAAAATTGGGATGGGAGTGGGGGTAATAGGCGCCGGTATAAGACACAGCCCCGAATATCGGGACTGTCCCTATAAAATGGGGACATTTGGTCACCCCAGCCTAGATGCAGTAGAACAGCCACATGCAGTGCCCCCTTGCCTAGCGCCTTCCATGCAATGGAACCACAGGGTTAGTGGCAATAAAAATTCTCTTTTTATTTAATAGGAAGCAAATAGAAGGGGCAGAAGAGGCAGAGCCTCCTGGGGAGGGGGATGGAAGAAACCAAGTGATCCCTGAATGCCTCTAAATAAATGCCTGTACTGTGTAAAAGCTCAAAAGCTTGTCTCTCACCAACAAGTTGGTTCAATAAAAGATATTACCTCACCCACCTTGTCTCTCTAAATATATGTAAGATCAGCGCTGCCCCTGGGCACCCCAAAATGCAGTCCTAACCCACTTCCCCCTCAGCTGTGTGGCAGCCATATTGGAGACGCAGTTGCAATAGTTTGGGGGTATGTCTGCCTCCAGTTATGAATTCCGTTGGGTTGTGTGAATTGGAACCGTCGCTCTGGATTAGATCATCCGCTCTGTAGCAGGAACAGTGGGGAAGCTCTGTCTGGAAAGCTGCCGCAGGCTGCCATCAAGGGCCATCCGGACTGAATGGCTCTCCCCTGGTGAAACAACGGGGCTGCCCCCCATAGGGCCAGTGACATTGAATAGACATTTGATGCCAAAACTAGTTGGAGAGTGGAGGGGTCTGGAATTCCCACCCTCCTCCAGCCTACGCACCTGGCTGAGAGAATTGTTGTTTCCCTGTTTGACCACTTGAGCCTAAGGGGCAGAGATTGTTTCAAAACATGTGCTCCTCCTCCAAACCAAAGGAAGCTGTTCCATCTCCAGGAAGAGAAAGCCCAGCAGAGGAGTGGAGGCTGGAGGTACCGTGCCTTCCCTGAGGATCTATCTCGGGCTCACAAAAGGGGATGAGATCAGCCGGAGAGGGGTGTTCACCAGTTTGTGGTTTTCCATAGATCTGTAACTCTCTTGTCCTTCTTATGTGGAGAGAGAGAGAGAGAGAGAGAGAAAGAAATCCCTTTCCTAAGCCTGTGTGCCTTGCTTTACTGCCATGTGGTCCCTGAAGGGTATAACTACGACCAGAGCTCCCGCAGCCCCGTGGTCTCTGGCAGTGACCAAACTCCTGGGGGGCTCAGGAGGACAGAGGCTTCAGGGTCTGCACCTCAGAATGCACCTGAGAGACCCAGACTTAGAAGCAGGGATCCAGAGACGACAGGTAACTCTTGATGGTGGAGGGAGGAGGGGGATGTAACCGCCCACGTGTCTCCTCTGGGCTGAGGGGCAGCAGCGAACAAGCGCCTCAGTGGCAGCCAGGCTCTGCGGGCAGGAGCCAGCTCCGGAGGGCGTCGCTGGCTGGCGACAGGCTCTTCACAGGAGAGGCAAGAATGCATCAGAGGCGCAGAGCGCATTTAGAATGGAAAGCCAGGGGCCCGAGCAGGCCAGGAGGCTCCCACCAGGTTCTGATCCGCCGGTTCGTGGCAGGAGGTGACAGTTTTCTGGGGGGGTGCGCTCCACAGATTGAAAACCTCTGTGCTAAATAGAAGGCAGAAATCGGGGGTTGGGTGGATGACCCTGCGCTGCCTCTGCAGTGGTCAGTCACTATCCAGGGAGCTTAGCAGTTCATAGGATCCAGTGGTTGGCTCCCGTCACTGGTGTCTTTCCAGAGAGTGGGACTGGAGTGACAGGAGCCATCTCGCAACCTTATTTCCTTCCCCCAGCTACTTGGTCATCAGATTAAAGCCCACGGCTGTCATGTTTATGGACTTATTTTCCTTTGGCTGTCAAGCTGCCTTCATCCTTGGACAGTGCATGAAACTAAGCAGGGACTGTCAGAATAGCCCAGCAGGGTTTCACAGTACCAGCCGCTCCTGCAGGAGAAGGATCACCTTGGTGCTTAACCAGTTGCCACTATCTGTCCACACAGACCTCATAAATCCAACAGCTTTCCTAGTGGCAAGCAGTCCAGATGCAGGGCAGATTCACTTCCCAACTCATCTCCAGACAAAACAGTCCCGTGGTGCTAGTGGGAAACAATGCCTCATGGATAGATCTGTAACAAAAGAGATCTCTCTTCCCCCGTGACAGATTCAGGGTGAGGTAATTATTGAGAACACCTTTCTGCTTCTGTGCTGCGCTGCAGTGGCTCTGAACTGGCTTCCTGCTTAGTTCTGACCCTCGTTGTAGACAGCAGTTAGTATGTCCAGTCAGATTAGTCAGTAGAATGTGCGCTTCCATGGTGTTAGCTCTTCTGGCTCGCAAAGGATGGGTGGACGGATGGATGAAAGCAAACCCCGATTCCCCATTTTTAAATAGGTCGGTGTTGCCGTAGGCAGGAAGGGGTGCTTGATTATGTCTGCGTACCTTGCGATTGCTTTGGTGATATACCTAAAGAGCTGTGTTTCTTTAGCCTAGTGGTCTGAATCAAGTGGCGGTGGCTTCTCCGTCTTAGCACACTGCAGTTCATTGCTCAGCGCACCAGGAGACTCAGTCGCAGTTAATAGTGCAGTGTGTTCTGAATCTCAATGAGCTGCCCCCTCAGGGGCTCTCCCCAAAAACTCCCACTGCCCCACATGTGAAAGCTGTGACAAGGTATCAGAGCCCTATACAAGGGAGGTGATCACGAGATTAGCTGTTCAACATCGCAAGGTGTCACTCATGTCATGGACAGTCAATTCCCTGGCAACAATTTTACTCCAGCGACTCCTGCTTATGAAAGATGTAGTTGTTATCATGACTATTTATGATTGGTTTAGTGCTGATGATCTACTTGGCCCTGTACAGCACATGAAATAGAAACGTTCCCTGTCCTGAACAGCTGAGAGGCAGATACAGACAAGATGAAACATACAGGGAAACCCAGACAAGGCTCGTTTTTTATCTTTTAAAATGATAAACTCCCTGCTGAACAGCCTCATAGAAGAAGTGGTTTGTGTGGCTTTGTCTGTTCTTTTAAGAAGGACCTAGTGGTCTGATTCTCCTTTCACCCTGGAGTTATTCCTGCGTTACATCAGTGAGACAAGGTGGGCGAGATCATCTCTTTATTGGGCCAACGTCTGTTGGTGAGAGAGACAAGGCTTTGAGCTTACACTGAGCTCTTCTTCAGGTGAGTGAGAGGAGAGTCAGACCTCTGATGTAGCTTTTATATGCTGAGCTGTTGTTTTTGTGTAGACGATAAAGCAGCAGTTCTCAAACTGTGGGTCACCAGGGCTGGCTTAGACTTGCTGGGGCCCAGGGCCAAAGCCCCACAGCAGTGGGGCTCAGGTTTTGCCTGTCCCACCCCACTCAGGGCAGTGGGACTTGGGTAGGCTCAGGCTTTGGTCCCCCCTCCTAGGGTCGTGTTTGTTGTCAGAAGGGGGCGGGGGCCACGGTGCAATGAAGTTTGAGAACTGCTGTTATAAAGGAATGACCTGATTTGGGACTTTTCCCTCTACCGTCACAGGGCCTCGTTCATCCCCAGTGTAACGACCCATGTTAGCGACGTCCCATCAGAACTGAATGTAGCCCAGCTCTATGGGGAGGTTTCACTGTGTCGGAGCTCAGTGGTACATCAGCACGCAATGGGTGGGAGGTAAACTTACTGAGAGTGCTCTGGGATTGCTCTCCAAGTAGTTCTAATGCCAGAGTGCTCCTCTCATGAGCTTGGGTGGTCCAGAACGTGGAGTAATCACATGCCCATCTCAATGTTTATTCAACCAGTTAAATAGTTATGAAAAGAGCCCCGCTGTTTCCCACAGAGTTTTCACTGAAACAAAGTGTTGCCATCTCAAATAGTGCTAAATGTTAAAAGCCAGTATTAAATTTTAAATGGAAAATGTATTAAAGCTAGAGGCGATATTGTTTAGCTCTAAAAGGGAAGGGTGGTCTTCTGGCCAAAGGGCAGGATGGGACTCAGAAGGTCGGGGTTTTGTTTCTGGCTTCCTGGGTGACCTCATTCAAGTCACATCATCTACCTGGGCCTCAGTTTCCCCATCTGCAAACTGAGGCTAATAGTCACTTCACCTCTCTGTAGCATAGTTTCCTCTCCCAGCCTTTGTCTGTCTTATCTGTTCAGATGCTAAACTCTTTACTGCAGGGACTGTCTCTTACTGTGTTTAGGTAGCACACCTAGCACAGTGGGGTCCTGATCTTGGTTGAGGTCTCTAGGTGCTAATGTAATACAAATAATAGAGGGACTCAGGTGCTGTAACCAGGAGATGAGTGTGGCATAAATACCTAGGGCCTCATCTACATGGGCAAGTTGCCCTGGTTTAGCTTAAGGTGAGAGTTTAAACCAGTTTACTTAAACCAGTGCAAACCACTGTGTGGGTGGGTGAGATTCTGTGGCCTGCGTTGTGCAGGAGGTCAGACTAGACGATCATAATGGTCCCTTCTGACCTTAAAGTCTATGAGTCTATGATTCTTATTCCGGTATAAGGGTGGCATTTTTGGAATGGTTTGGTTTTTTGTGTTGTTTAGTTAAAGTCTACTAGGAACGGGTTTAAGTTAAACTGAAATAGGCTTGAATAAAGACTGGGAGTGGATGGGTCATTACACAAAGTAAAAACTGTTTCCCCATGCTATTTTTTCCCCTACTGTTACTCACACCTTCTTGTCAACTGTTGGAAATGGGCCATCCTGATTATCACTACAAAAGTTTTTTTTCTCCTGCTGATAATAGCTCACCTAATAGCTCACTTTAATTGATTAGCCTCATTATAGTTGGTATGGCAACACCCATTTTTTCATGTTCTCTGTGTATATATATCTTCTTACTGTATTTTCCACTGCATGCATCTGATGAAGTGGGTTTTAACCCACAAAAGCTTATGCTCAAATACATTTGTTAGTCTCTAAGGTGCCACAAGGACTCCTCGTTCTTTTTGCTGAAATAAGAGCATGCACACAGGAGTTTGCACTGATGTAACTATATTGGTTTCAAAACAGATTTAAATTAAACTGGTTCAGCTCTCTCATGCAGACATGGCCCTGGTAGATGCCTACTTGTCTCACACGTGTGAGGCTTAATTTATTAATGTTTGTAAAGTGGGTTTGGCGCCTCAGATGGAAGGTGCTGTGGAAGGACAAAGTCTTGTTTGAAATATGCACACTGCTTGGGTCGGAAAGACTGAGGAGTGGGAATTGGTCACTTTTAACAATCAATCTCCTGAGTCTATTGTACCATTAAAACCTATTCGAGTGATTGAGTTGAGTGACACTGGCACTAGCCCAGACCATTGACACACAGCACCGTTTACATATGGCTACTGGAGTGTTCAGGGTTTAGCTACTGAACTGGTTTCCTGAGCTCCTCTCTGCAGCTGAAGCTCACTCTACAGGAAGTCTCCTGTAAGGCACCCTGCTTGGAAGGTGAAAAAAGTCCAACAGCACAAGATCTGGAAATCTCTCCAAAAACAAATCCACAAATCAGCCCGGGGAAAAAAGGGAAATTAATAAAATCTAAATAATTAAAGACATAACCCAAAGAGAGAATTTATTCCAAAAAGGAAAAAGTGCTAGAGACTCCAGGAAGTCCATTAAGGACTTTACTATTACTAAAGATTTTACATGGAAGGGGGTCAGAAATTACGGTGATGAGTGGCAGTATAAAACCCTAAAATAGGCCCAAATTCAGCAAAGAATTTAAAATATGTGCTTAAGCCCCATTGGCTTCAATGAGACTCAAGCACGTGGTTAAGTCCTTTGCTGAATTGGAACCTACCTATAGTCTCTCAGTCACTTTTGAAATGTTGACTCCCACTTTCTCTCAGCCAATGATGCCAGCCTACGTTGCCCACTTGTTTTCAAGCAAGCATTCTCCCTTACTGCCAGTCACGCTTGGGATGAACTCACCGTAAATAGCCACAGAGCTCCCTCATTATTTCCCTTCAAATCCCTCGTTAAAACTCTCCTTTGCTGTGATGCCTACAATAAATTTTACCACAGGCTGCTGGTGTGCTGAGACCATTGCCTGTCAGGCTGACTAACACGGTCTCTGTGTCCACCTGTTGTCTTGCACTTAGATTGTAAGCTCTCTGTCTTTTTGTTGTGTTTGTACAGTGCCTAGCACAATCAGGTCCTGGTCCAGACCTGGGACTCTTTGGTGCTATGGCAATGCAAATTATAAACAATAATAAATGTACCTTCTGAATCACCAACCTCACTTCCTGCAGCACCTGGGCTTTCCTCTGGAAACCACCCATCCTAGTCAATCTCAGGCCCAGCGTGACTTATTTTACATGGATAGAGATCAGACCTCTGAGGTGTTGAGCTGCAGGCTAGGAGCTATGGATTATGACTCATGTGGTAAAGTTTTTCTCAACCCTAATAGAACCCTAATTGTTTGTTTGTTTTGAGGAATGAAACTTCCCAGTTCTGCAGTCACTGTTTTATGTTGTGGCATCTAGAGACTGCTACATGTTACCAAAGCACTAATAAAATGCACTCTGTCAGATGAAATATTGTGTAGGAATCCTTTATGGTAAGCTTTGATGCAGGGACTTCAGACATATGTACAGTGCAATGGTAGCTGTACACTGTGAGACGGTGTGTTCTGTATTGTCCAATCTTCATCATAATATCCCATGTAGGAGAGAAGAGACAGGGCTCTGTTGTAGTGAACATAGAGGGGTTTTCTGTTAGTTCTCTGACTCTGTAGCCTCCAGTCTGACTAGAAGAACATGTGTTTGCTTGTGGTTGCCACACAGAATCTCCCCATGGCCTGTCCTGAGCTAAGCAGTTGTAGAAGAAATTGCCGACTACACCTCATGTGTTAATGAAAACGATTACTGCATAGTGTAGGCGTGGCCATTGCCACCTGCATGCATATTTCGTCCTGTACTCAAAGGGTTAATTGTTGTTCCATTATTTCCAATAGAATATGAACGCTGTGCTGCAGAACGTCACCTGGTCTTTCAAGCTGATCACTGCTGGCTAATGAAGGGGGGGGGTGGAATTCAAAAGGAGCAAAACTAACTTCTTTTTAAATAGAATACAGTGTTCAAAGAACACCACTGAGACGAACGTGAGAAATACTGGGTGGCACAGTTCAGCCATGGAAACCGAATTACATTCTAGATTTTGATTTAATTTTGTTTGTACCTTTAGGCTGCAATTCAGCAGAGCACTTGAGTACGTGCTTAACTTGGGGCATGTGCTTAAGTCCATCCCTCTTCGGCAAAGCCCTTAGGCACCCTTTGAACTCAGGGGGGCCTAGGCATATTTTTAAAATCTCTGCTTTTGCCTGGCCCTCCCTCTTCAGAACCACAGCTCAGCTGAACCCCGTTACCCGAGACAAAATGATGGGAAAGACAAGTCAGAGCAACATCCCCGCAATGATCACTGTGTAGATTGTATGTTTGCTGACTCCAGCCTCTCTTTTTCATTATCAGGAAACAGTGGATTGGTTCAATGCCATCCGTGCAGCACGGTTCCATTATTTACAAGTGGCGTTCCCTGGAGCTAGCGATGTCGATGTGAGTTTTTCCTAGTTGTTTTTAGCATCTCCTTAACAAGCTGGAAAGCCTGGTGAACCGTCCATTCTTCAGAGTCTGCTTTACAATTATTATGTTCAAATGATTTTACTGGGAACTAGCATCCAGGTGCAACACCTGCTACTGCATCTAACCACAGAAACTGCGGTGGGGGTGTACATTTTAATTCCTGCATTCTCTGTATTGTGCCAGATCCTGTTTCTGTGGTTGTAAAGGGCTGCTTGCTACAAAGCTACGCATTTAAAACAGAGTTTAAAATAAAACAGCGAGAGGGAGAGTGTCTTACCAAAACCTGGCCTTCTGGCTGAGATCAAGTGCAGCGTTGCTTTACAATTTGATGCAGTTTCTGTTGCAAGAGTCTGCCCTGCATTTGCTGGAGGCTGGAATTGATGATCTAGCTACAATTTGCAAGGATAGTCACAAAATATAGTATAATATTAGGATGAATTACCTTTATAATATAATGAGTGTATTACATTGTAGTTACACTGCAATTACAGTTTAATTACATGATGGTTTTGCTTTTAGATATGAGTAATTACCACTAATTCATATTATCACCAAGTTAACAACATGATTGAGTTATCCACTATTACCTCCTTGATCTTATATCTAATAAATGTATTTTAGAATCCACTTGCATTAACTAACTAATGATTGTACGAACTAGTGGTAATATTGGTACTGAAAAGCATCACCAAAGCATAATTACTCTGTACTCGCAGTGCAAATGCCACATAATTATAGTCACTGTAGTGTAACCTTTGTCTAATAAGACTTTTCCATCTCTAAGTACTTGATTCTGTTTAAATTTGTTTACACTGCCATATAAAATTCTCATGAAAATTCAGAAGCCCTAAACACAAGATCTTTTTGCCTGGCCGTTCGCATGATGATTAATGTTAGAAATCTGGTTGCTCTCCCAATACAATTGACAACAGAAGAAAAACTAATGAGATTTTATGTGCCCATCAAAATAAATGATTACCTGGTGGGGCTAGGTTGTGAGTAGAATTTTGCAAGCCTGGATGTATGACCTTGGAAGGTAAAATTCCTGTATTTTTATGCTGGTGGAAAACTCTGTCAGACCTTATTGTTATTTACACTAAGGCATCTTACAGTGGGTATTACTGGAATTTATACCTACTTTCAGGCTCCTTTCCATTGCTAACGTGGTGTAATGCGGCCTAAATGTAAATGAGAATCAGGCTAAGTGCTTCAGGAGACAGGTATGGTAGATATTTTGACATAAGACACAAGAACCACAAACTATATCTTGTAAGAAACCTGCAGCCTTTGATAATGTTTTAAGCTGGCCCGTCCCTGCTACTTGAGGAAAGTCTGTGTCCAACAGAAAGGACGCTTTGCACAAAATACTGCACCCTGGATGCAGCTTAGCATGATGCTTGGCAGCAAAGGGTTAAGAATCTTGAAGTGATAAAGGTTCTTTCCAGTCAAGACAAAACTACTTTCTGAAAGCAGCTGGCTGCCAGTCTAAAGACTGGAGATTAAGATATTCAGGATCTCTGCAACCTGGCTGTGGGATTCTCCAGGGTGCTTTTTATGTGATCACATAACTGGTTTATCAGAGCCTTTTGTTAGAGGGAATTACATGTCACAGGAATATAATTTTTAAAGCTTTGCCATAAATAACTTGTCTAAATGCGAGGCTGGGAGTGGGGGAAGGTGAGAAGTGTTTAATCAGCCCTGTCAGCTCCATTTGCTGGTGAGTCTCACTTTTCTTTTTAAAGAGCCTCACGCATCCATCTGCAGAGATCTCATAGCTAGCAGCTCATCTGCACCAACCGTTTTTAAAAATAACCTAGGCCCTGGTAATTATTGTTGAGTAGATCTCAGCAAAAGGGGAGTTCGCAGACATGTGTAATAGCCTTTAAAGGCAGATGGCATATTAGAGCTTGTGGTTCTTCTATATGAGCTTTTGGGTCATACTGATCTGAGAACAGGTGAGGAAAGCAGAGAACAACTGGGTGTCCGGGGTTCATACCTGATGTGGAAATGATCTGAGACCTGCTCTTAGGGGCTGATCCTGCAGTTCTTATTCCGGCGAGTAGCCTGTTGGTGTCCCTGGGGCTACCTTCCTGTTTAAGGGTTTACAAAACCAGGCCCTGAGTTTTACTCAGCCCTTAGTCCAGCAAAACACCCTTTGCAATGAGAACTTCCCAAGTCTGTATTAGCAGGAGCATTGCCAGCAGACTGAGGGAAGTGATCATTCCCCTCTATTCGGCATTGGTGGGGCCACACCTGGAATATTGTGTCCAGTTTTGGTCCCCCCACTACAGAAGGGATGTGGACAAATTGGAGAGAGTCCAGCGGAGGGCAATGAAAATTATTAGGGGGCTGGGGCACATGACACTTGAGGAGAGGCTGAGGGAGCTGGGGTTATTGAGTCTGGAGAAGAGAATCATGAGAGGGGATTTGATATCAGCCTTCAACTACCTGAAGGGGGGTTCCAAAGAGGATGGAGCTCGGCTGTTCTCAGTGGTGGCAGATGACAGAACAAGAAGCAATGGTCTCAAGTTGCATTGGGGGAGGTTTAGGTTGGATATTAGGGAAAAAAATTTCACTAGGAGGGTAGTGAAGTGCTGGAATGGGTTATCTAGGGAGGTGGTGGAATCTCCATCCTAGAGGTTTTTAAGGCCTGGCTTGACAAAGCCCTGGCTGGGATGATTTAGTTAGTGTTGGTCCTGCTTGAGCAGGGGGTTGAACTAGATGACCTCCTGAGGTCTCTTCCAACCCTAATCTTCTAAGTCATGTTGATCCCAACCCCATAGGAATTACTGTGAGTTTAGGCACCGAGTTCAGTGGAAGCAGGACTGAGCTGGAGGACTTCATGAGCAATATCCGTAGGACAGTTAAACCATAAATGGGGCTGCCTAGAATGATTTGTCTCTTTACTTTAACCAGGCTGACTGTTTAAGGACATAGTGTAACTATCGAAGAGTGAGCCAGGGAACCCTGGCATGGCCCCAAAGCTGAGGGGCAGTGGGCATGGAAAACTGGGACATGGGAAACTGGGACCATCTCAGGGCTTCCCTGGGGTCTGCTCCCTCCTCAAACCCAGGAGCAGGGATCATCTTTTCATTATGTGTGTACAGCACCCAGCACAGTGGACCCTGACTGGGGCCTCTAGGTGCCACTGCAATACACGTAATGAATAATTAAATATTATCACTACATCTTTGGATATAACCCCAGTTCTCACAATATCTGGGGACAACAGGCTCCTGAACTGCAGACTGATTTAGCTTTCTTTGAGGTCAATGGGAGTTGTGCTGTTGACTTTAATGGGGGCCAGGATTAGGCCTTAGAGAGCTCTCAGCTAAGAATTTAACAACTGGGAGCTTCACGTTAGCTCCTAAATTCATAGTTTGGCATTTAAATAAGTGGCCTGATTTTCAAAAGCGCTGAGCACCCAGTCGTCCTCATGAAAATCAGTGGGGCTAGTGAGTTCTCAGTACATGTGAAAACGAGGCCACTTATTTAGGTGCCAGACGATGGACAAACCTAACTTAAGGCCTCCAGGTCTCAATATTCTGACCCACCCCCCTCACCGGGTTTCAGAGCTCAAGCAGGAACCTCTACACTGTTGTTTTTAGCCCCGAAATGCGAGCCTGAATCAGCTGACCTGCGCTCTGAGACTCGCAGTGGCCGGGTGTTTTGAGTTTTTTTGCAGCGTAGTCATACCTGTATTACAAAGGTAACACGAGGGCAAAGAAACTGAAAAATTCTTAGGGGATGATGAGAGAACAATAGAAATAAATAAATCCACTTCAGTATGCCTTGAGAGCAGTGTCATAAGCTGTCCCCAGCCTGTATGTGGGCTGGAGGTAACTCTTTCTCTTGGCATTTTTTTTCCATACGCTCCCATTGAAATGATAACTGGGGGCTCTGGCATGACATCACATAAGCCTGTGTCTGCAACACATCACGTCTCCATCGGTCTAACGTGCACTAACATTGTACTTTTTTTTGCTTTCTTATTTTGACAACTCCAGCTGGTGCCAAAGCTTTCTAGGAACTACTTGAAGGAAGGTTACATGGAAAAGACTGGGCCAAAGGTGGGACATCGTGTATTTTGTATTCATACCAAAAATTAGTTTGTTCTGTACTGCGTTGTGATCCACATAACAGTGGGGCAGAGATGCTTTGGGAGGGTTAAGGTGTGAAATCCAGCCATGTACCAACACTTCAATGCCTTTGAATGTCTCTCTTTGTTCTGCACCCCACCCTGGATTTTATATCCCAGGTTCTTGTGCTCTCCCCGCTACCCACCCTTGTTTCCACTATTCATTGTGCTTTCCTGTGCGCTTATAGTTTTGTAAGTGGGCTAGAGATAGCCTAAAGGTAAAATTCACATTCCCCCGTGCAATGCACGAGTAAAAGAACTCGGGGTGGGACTGAGCGATTCAACCGGTCTCTCCCTGCGTCAGCCCCATATCAGAGGTAGCACGTGCAACCGTTCCATAGCACTGTGCCCCCACTACACGGTGTTCTGGACCAACAGATCCACTGGCTCCACCCCCTCACCGCGCTCCCAGCAAATCCCATGCACAGAGCCGCCGTTGCTCGCTACTCTGTAGTGCCTTCCCCCCCTCTTGGAATGGAGGGCATGTGGCTGGCGTGCCTGCAGAATGGGAGGTTCCCCGGCACAGCTGGCAGCCAGGAGAAGGGGTGTCTGAAGGCATTCAAGGCCTCTGTGAAAGCACAAGGAGTTGCTGCGTACGTGGGAAATGCCCACATCACTGGATTCACTGCCAGTCTCCATCGTGGGAGCGGGTTTGGCTTTTCAGGCATCTTTGTCAGCAAGTGAAAAAGAGAGAAGAAAATCTCCTAGTGTGCCAAGAATTGAGTAATGACTCTTCTCTTTGGGCTTTATAGCCCTCCGGGGAAAAGGAAAGGCAAAGAAATGCTTCCGCTGTTGAAGCTGGACTTTCACCTTTCCTGCCAAGTAAATGCCTGTTTTCACACCCTCTAGTATCTGGACTAACCGCTTGTGACTCAGAACCCCCTCTTCTTGGTAGCTATTATATGAGATCACCTCCCCCCTCCCCCAAACTCATTAACACAGGAGTGCACAGCTGCAGTGGGGACACAATCAGGTGAAGGAGGAGCATTTTGAACAGTATAATCATCTCTTCATACATGGGTGAAATTCATCCCCATGCAGAGAGCTAGCGCATGGCATAAACACTGCTTAAGCCCACTAGGCATAGACCTCGTGCTGGCCTTCTTCATAGTGGTAAATGTCATCTATGCAAGAAAAAACCTTTAGGCCTGATCTGCACCTGGTTTTTGTACTGGTATCACTATGTCGCTTAGGGGTGGGATTACCATTATATTGGTACAACCCCTAGTGTGGACACAGTTATAGCAGTATAAAGGTGCCTTATACCTATAAAGTTTATTTCCCTTCCCGTACTGGAATAAGCTACATCAGTATAAGCACTCTGATACCAGTATCACTGCATAGACGCCAGGTACCAGTACCGCTTTAACTGATATAAAGTGGTGCAACTATTGTGTGTAAACAAAGCCTTAAAAACCACTGTGTGAAAAGGAGGATGCCACAATTTATGGCAGGCCCTGGATAGCAGTAATGTACGTACCATTGATTTACGTGACCTACATCTATTCTTTTTATGACTAATTCCCCTAACAGCTGCTGCATGTTATGGGGCCTGTTTTACTAAACAGCGACAGAGGATCTCCTTATATAGCCCGGTTAAGTGTTGGGAACTTCCCAGTTTTCTGCAGCATTTAGTGGGTGGAGGTTGAGTTCATCTTTTTTAGATGCAGGAGCATTTCTTTAACATTGTGGAACTCTGTTTCTTATTATCTTTTAAAATTCTTTTTCTTCATTTTAAAGGGGGGCAGGGGAGCAAGAGATTGTAGATGACAGAACAGAAACATTTCAGAAACCAAGGCCATGTAAATTGGTTAGGGTCATTTTTGTTTCCTTCTGATGTCCATTCTGTGATCAGCCCTTATAGGACTGGGACATCTGTAATTAGCTCAACTGAGAGCTGCATGGGCAGGGCCAGAGAGCTTCATAAAACGCTTAATTTGCGTGACATGGAGCAGATTGCAGCCATCCACTTATATAATACAGAGCTGAGGTCTCCGGAGACTACAGATCCCAGCATGCAATTCTACAACTTGATGCATGTGGATGGCTGGGTTGAGAACATTCCATGCTGGGATCTGCAAGGTACAGCTCTCCGTTAAAGATAAGGATGGCCACGATCTGCTTTCTAGAACTCTGAGGGCCACATTTGATCTCCAGGCTATGCTTTGGACCTCTTGTTTCAGGGACAGGCATTTGCCATCAACATTCCACCCCCTCCCCCAAGTCCCTGCCCTCGCTCTGCCTCATCCTGCTCCATCCCCTCCCTGAGGCTCCGCCCATCCCCTCCCTGAGGCTCTGCCTACGTACCATTCACTGCTCTCTGCCTCCCGCAAGCCCCTCCCTGAGCCGCCAAACAGCTGTTTGGTGGCACCCCTGATTAGCTGTGGCTGGTAGGTGCTGAGCTCCCACTATTTTTTTTCCAGCACTCACAGAGTCGGCGCCTATGCCCTCTCTTCATGTCTAATAGAGGTAAATGGGGCATTCCAAGAAAAAGCACAATCCTCTCCTAAACAAACCAACCCTGCTGGAGATTTAGAGCTGCAAGGGCCACGACGTGCCTGGACCAATGTAGAAATCTGCTAATCCGATAAAAACACCAACCAATCATGAGATTTCCCAGACCTTCTAGAATTCAGTGGGATCAGCTGGTGAATTGACTAATGGTGACAAATCCACTGAAATTAATGAGGTCAGTAGCCTGGCCCTTTACTGCCTGTGCTACAATCTAGGGATCTCAAACTCCTGGGTTGGCCAGGTGCTGGAGGAATGGGGGAAGCATCTTCTGCCATTCTCCAGCACTCTTCTGGCTATTAGAGGAATGACATCGACATACTGGCTGGAAGGAACAGCTCTCGGACCGTGAGGAGCTGGAAGGAGGGAGATTAAAAAGCTTAAAGGCAACCTGCACTGAGAACAAACTGGCTTATGTCTTTTTTTTTTTAAATAAATATGGCCTTGAGTTGGTTTCCATTCCTCCTCCTGCCACACACTCTGCCCCAGAAGCAGAACACTTGAGGGTTCTGCTTGCTTTTCGTATGAGAAATTCAGGTCTTTTCTACAACTTCTCTTGAGGTTGGAACTTTAGTAAGCTGTGTTGCTATGAGACCCTGAATCTATTTACATTGGAAAATCAGGGGCTGTGGGGTAGGAGTTTGCAGCTGATCAAACTGCAGATTGTAGCCACACAAAAGCTGTGCTAAGATGGTGTCTCTTTCTCCTTGAAACATACGTCCCAAGGCATTTGTTCATCATAAGGTGCATAGAGGTCATTTTCCCCCCCTAAATTGGCGAATGCTGTACCTAAAAGACCCACAGTGTGGGAAATGTTGATAAGGAGGAACTGTGAGACAGCAGTGCCAGGCTGAGTGGTGAAGGAGGGGATATAAATGTATCTTAAAACAATTGTCAGATTAGCCTGTCAATTCTCTCTCTCTAAGACTCCCATTGAAATGAATGTCCCTGTTGTACTGGGAAGTATTATCACCCACTGACAGATAATAGCCACTCAGCCCTTACGTTAGTGCGGAACCGGCCCTTTCTGAACTGACTGAGTACGTCTCTCCCACCAGAACTACCTTGAACGACACCAGTGCCCCGTAAATTCCCTCAACTTCTCTCCTTAGAAGCGAGCCGGGTTTCCCTTTGCCTTTGCTCAATCATTTTTTCTCCCCCCAACTCTTTAGCAAACGGAAGGTTTCAAGAAGCGATGGTTCACCATGGACGACCGAAGGCTGATGTATTTCAAAGATCCTCTGGTAAGGCAAGGGCGTTGGATCTCTGCGTGCGTCTGCATGGAATAGCCTGTAATGGAGTTTGGTCTAATTGGAGAGTAAAGTGAAAATACTTGGGGCGGGTTGTTTGACTTTGGTCCAAAGCCCAGTGCACGATAGCCTGGCTTGCAGTTAGTCACTGAAACATCCATGAACCCCTATTTAAATGGCTGTAAACGAGTCCCTTAGAATCATAGAATATCAGGGTTGGAAGGGACCTCAGGAGGTCATCTAGTCCAACCCCTTGCTCAAAGCAGGACCAATCCCCAGACAGATTTTTGCCCCAAATACCTAAATGGCCCCCTCAAGGATTGAGCTTACAACCCTGGGTTTAGCAGGCCAATGCTCAAACCACTGAGCTATCCCTCCTGACCTTTATTTTATTCACCAGATTTTTCTTTCCCTCAGCTCTTTTGCGGGGCTTTTCTGTGCTTTGTTGTCATCGGGGCTGGGATTGGTAAAAGATTTCAGGGGAGTCACTTACCCAGTTCCACTGGGTCCCTATCTCCATGAGGCTTCTTTGAAAATCCCAAATGAAAATTGTTGCTAGTAATTTTGCTGTGGTAGTCACAGTATTAGTTAATATTACCACCGAGAGGAAGGATGGGCCCTGGCTAGGGCACTAAGCTAGGACTTGGGAGACCTGCTGTGCCACAGGCTTATTGTTTGACCTTGGGCAATTCACTTAGCCTCCCTGTTCCTTGGGGTATGTCTACACTGGAGCTGGCTCTGGTACAGATACCCGCGCTAGCTCTGATCGAGTTAGTGCACTAAACGTAGCAGTGGAGCCGCAGCAGTGCAAGCCGCAGGACTACGTACATGCATAGGGCTTTAGATGGGATTGTACTTGGGGCTAGCCTGAGACCACATGGCATCCCCCCCCCCTTTGATAACTTTTGAATCTTAATTTTTTATTGCATTTGTAGCCCGTTTCATGACTTTGATGCACGATTTATCCCTGTCCTATAAGACAATAAATTTGCACGCTAGAATCTGTAAATCTGCCAGCCCTGCGCCCCACAAACCCAGCACCCCAGGCAGTCGCCTGGGTCACCTGCCCCTAACTCCAGCTGTGGGGCTAGCCTGCCCCACCACTCACACAGCTGTGGCTACGCTGCTCTTTTTGGCTGGGGTCTGTACCACAGCTGGAAATTACACCTCCAGATCCAGTGTAGACATACCTTTAGTTTCCCATCTGTAAAATGGGGACGATAGTGCTGCCCTACCTCATAGAGGTGTTGTGAGGATAAATGCTTTAAAGATCGTGAGGTGCTGAGATACTCTGGGAATGGTAAGATAGTTAGACAGATGTTTATACCAAACACCAAGCTGTAAAGATTTTCATGTTGACCATGGGACCTTTCAAAGCACTGTAAAAACACTCATCTGCACCTCCTCCTTCCGGCGTAGGCATGATGATTATTATCCCCTCAAAGGGCCTGATTCTGATCTCATTCCACTGGAGTCACTTCTCATTTATTCCAGTGTGTGATCAGATTCGGGCCAACCATGATTTAAGTCATGTGATGAGTGCCTCATATCAAATCAGTGGCAGAGCCGGGATTAGAATTCAAGGCTCCTAATCTCATGTGCTAAGCAACTGGCCACCCACCTTTTTCTCTTTTGTCTTGACTGACAGGTCTGGTAAGAGAATAATTGCCACACAGTCAGACCTTTATAACAGGACATGCAATGTTTCCACTTCACTGGAATTAATGACGGGACCAGAGAGAGCGAGAGAGATTTCTATCTTGCAGGCTAGAAAAACATCAAGCTGAAAAGTTTAAAATGCAGCAAGGAACGTGCAGGTTAAATGGTTGGAAAACTTCAAAAATAGAAGAGTTTGGAATTGGGGCAAGCTCCGAGAGGCTGCAGAATGCCTGGGCCCAATCCTCAGATGGTGGAAAGCGAAAGAACCCCCCTGAAGGCACGGAGGCAGTGAAATCAGAAGTCAGTGGAATTGTGATGATTTACATCAGCTGAGGATTTGACCCACTCAGGGCCGCCCAGAGGATTTAAGGGGCCTGGGGCAAAGCGGGGGAGCTGCGGCGCTTGTACTCACCCGGCGGCGGTCCGGGTCTTTGGCGGCATTTCGGCGGTGGGGGGCCCTTCAGTCGCTCCGTGTCTTCAGCAGCACTGAAGGGCCGGGCCCCCCATCACCGAAATGCAGCCGAAGACCTGGACCGCCGCTGGGCCAGGGCTCACAGGTCCCAGGGCAAATTGCCCCACTTGCCCCCCCTCTGGGCGGCCCTGGACCCACTGTCTCTTGGAGTTGATCCGCATTAATGAGGAACTTGGGGAGTGAGAGCTTAGAAGAATAGAGGCAGTAGCAGGTCTCATTCTCTCTCTCTCTCTCTGAGAATGAGGTCAAAGTACAAAATGTGTCTGGATTTAGAACACCTGACGTTTGGGGGGGGTGTGGAATCCAGGGGCTTGGTTTGGCTCATTATTAAGTAGGAACTACAGTATTTGCAAAACTGAAATCTGGTGGATTTCAAACACCTCTAATCTTTGCGGGTGTCTGACCTTGGGAATTTGCTTCGTAGGCCTCTCTCACTGTTTTCTGTTGATGTGAGTGCTGGAGGCTGTGCAGGGAGAACATTAATGTTAGTTTGCTGCGTGATCCATATCACCTTGACAAGGAACTTTGAAAGGGCTCTGAATCATTTATTTATATCTTGTAGGATGCCTTTGCTAGAGGGGAAGTATTTATTGGGAGCAAGGAAAACAGTTACAAGGTCCTGGAAGGACTCCCACCATCCACCCAGGGAAATCACTGGCAGTATGGGATAACCATTGTGACCCCAGACAGAAAATTTCTCTTTGCTTGTGAGACAGAAAGTGATCAGCAAGAATGGATTACAGCTTTTCAGAAAGTCATAAGCAGGCCAATGCTGCCTCAGGAATATGCAGGTAAGTTACCCTGCCAGACTGAGACTCCTTGAGAATTAAGGCCTCCATTTATCCACCATACATTAGAGAATGGGGAGATTGAAGGAGAGACAGAGCCTTCCACCTCTAAATCTAATCCAGTCTGCATGGGAAGTCCTTACCATTTGCTGCCTGTTCAGTAGCTAATGCAAAATGTCTCAATATCCTAGTAGATAGGCATCCACATCAACGGGACAATAGCAGTCCCTTAGTCCCATCCTTTGTTTCCTTGTCTTTTTGGATTGTAAGCTCTTCAGGGCAGGGGCTTTCTCTCCCAATGTACAGTGGGGCACAGTGGGGCCTTGATCACAGTTGGGGTCTTTATCTGCTACCGTAGTAATAATAATCCCCATCACCACCACCTGAAAGTGGTACCACTATCAACAGTATCGGCAGGCTGAGGAAACCTATCCTGGCAGTGGTCCTGCCAGTCCAGAGTGGAGGCCCATTGGTAGGGGCAGCTCTATTATGCTCTACCCATTCTCTGTGCCAGCCTCCGGCACCTTTATGAACACGGCATTCAGTTGAAGTTAAAAAAATAATTTATAAGTAACCTTTCATGGGAATCCACTTAAGTGTGTGTAAACCTGATTTTTAACAATCGAGTTAAGTGCTGACAGATCAGTGTAGACAAGGATATGTTGTGTTCCGTATCTTGTGAACGATTATCAGTAAATGCTTCTGGGATCAAGGTTTAGCCACAACCAGCTGACGCAATGGTGAACACAACTCTTTGCAGTCGTGTTCTAACACAACAACATTCTGTAGTGAAGACGAGCCCCTACGGCCACTCGTTCAAAGCTAAGCCCGGCTGGTGGATTGGATCCCAAAGGGTTGCGTGATAACCCGTGTTCTAACATCCATTGTATTGTCATTTTTGGTTTGTTTGTTTGTTTCATTTCAGTGGAAGCCCATTTCAAGCATAAACCTTAGCTGGGACTGTCGGAGCAGACCCAAGGAACGAGATGATGTTTACAACACAAGATGGTTTTATTTGAAATGTTTAAAAAATAATAAAAGAAAATTAGAAAAAAGTCCTTCACTTAATCCTGTTGGAAGCCAAGAAGTCAGCGGCAAAGGTCACATAGAAGCTGCTGAGCCATAGCAAAACCAAACCTTGCACTTCTCTAGGTAGGCGCTGTGGGACTCTTGTTTATAGCACTACCTAATGCTCGTCCATAGGCTACACTTCCATGTGCCACCATTTTGTGTATCTCACTACATTAGGTAAAGAATTACCACAAATACCTGAGCATGTTGTCAACATAATAAATTCTGAATGGTGTGCACCAGGATGCTCCTGGGTCTGTGCTAACTTGTAATAATAACACAACCCAGTCCAGAGTGGTCCACAATGCTTTGTGAAACAAATTTGGTTGTATTCCGTAAGTAGCATTTTCACAGGGTATTGATGATTGTCTTGAAAACATTAATGGCACATCCCAAAGATATGGTGTGCTTGACAGTCTGCAAACATGGGCAATGGCTAAAAATAACTGATGCAAAACATCCTGTGGAATATGGAAATGAGCAATTTAGCTCTTGATGAGAAGGGAAGAAAAAGCGCTTCATATTGTATCTCATATATATAGACCTCTTCAAAAAACAGTTATACTAATGACAACTGGGTTTTGGCTACCTGCCTTTTATCTTCTGTAATGATTCAGTAGTTTAGATCAGGAATGGTTCTAATTTGGTCCTAGTTTTTCAGACCTGAACTTTCCCGACATTCTGGAGAGTCTGGACCTGGTATTGTCACGGGGCAAATTTGTGAAGTTCTCATCCGACTCTGAAGTCTCTCAAAGTTCACATCTCTGGCCTTGCTCTCAGTCTCTAGTTTAGACACATTAGTCTTTGGGTTACCTTCTCCTGGCAGGGCCAGGGTATTCAAATTCAACAGGGTTTTCCCTGATGAACTCACTGTCCCAACTCTCTTTTTACGAAGCCTTTTCTCATCTCCCAAGAGATCATTAAGTCCTAACAGAATATAGAGCACAAGCTTAAAACAGAGTAAACAACTCCATTGTCTTTAAGTGAAGGGAATGATGAATTATAAGCCAATAGGGGAGTTTGACGTTAGCGGTGACATGTCAGAAAGCAGTATAATATGCTCTGTGGTGTGGATGGTGCAAATGCTTTAAAAAGCAAGTAACATAAATACTGCTCTTTAGGTGCTTAAATTAAGGGTCCCAATGGTAAATTGCCTCTGTGTTATTCCATACAGACCGTGTATACTGGACAGGGTCTCAGATGCTTCCTTTTTTATTCTATTTGGTGGTGAAGTGATTAAATGTTTTGCTTTTGTTCCAAGTGTGATGATGAGGAAATGATTTGCCAAGAAATGGTATTGACTCCAGAGCATTCTCCTCACACCAGAGTGTGGCTCACTGTTGCATAAAGTATCACTCCAAGCAAAGAGCTTTCACTGACATCCAGGATGCTGACATCAGGGCTTGTCTACACTACCTGCCGGATCGGCTGGCGGTGATTGATCCAGTGGGGGTTGATTTATTGTGTCTAGTCTAGATGCGATAAATTGATCCCTGAGCGTGCTCCCGTTGATTCCTGTCCTCCACCGCCGTGAGAGGTGCAGGAGGAGTCAACGGGGGAGCGGCAGCAGTTGACTCACTGCAGTGAAGACACCGCGGTGAGTAGGTCTAAGTACGTTGACTTCAGCTACGTTATTCACATAGCTGAAGTTGCATAACTTAGATCAATTCCCCCCTCCCCTCCACGCGTAGACCAGGCCTGGGGCAGAGATATGCAGCATACCTTGGAGAAATGAACTTAGCCCACACTTTGAACAGAATTCATTTAAGACTTGATCCTGCATTCCTTGCACAATGGAAGCGCCTTTGGACTCTGGGGTGGGGGTAAGGAATGCAGGATTGGGGGTATATTTAGGGCATGATTTACAATGTGACTTGGGGCAGATGTGCATGCCAGTTGCACAGATCATTCCTTCAAACAATTCCTTCTGTATTGCCAGTGCCTGTCCATGACCTTAACATACTATCTCCGCATTTCTTCAGTTGTGGAGAGGCTGAGCTGAATGAGGTACTAGCCAAAACAAAGGGCTCTATTCATGGCAGGTCCAGCCAGATGTCTTTACAGTGCATTGCAGAAGCACACAATTGCCATGCCTTGAAGAATATTGCATGTGCACTGCCTCGGAAGCTCAGCCAAAATGGCATTTGAAATAGTTTGGCTTCCGTGGTCTTGTGATGTGTAAATGTTGCTACTGACTCATTCTCAAGCTATCATAAAGGTGAATTTATAAATAAATTGATGTAATGTAAGTGACCGTCACACCTTGTAAGTAATGCTAACTTTATGTAGGCTAGTTTCAAATGGGATTTTAAAAAGAAATCCGTGGGGTTGGCCTCCTTAGCTGCTTATCAAAGTGCACATCCAGGAAGTGCCCGTGACTGACACAGGAATGTCAGCTCAGAGAAATCCCACAATGACTGTGGCATGTCCCCGTAGGAACACTGTAGGCCTACACAGTGGAGTGTGAGAATTCAGCATTCGGAGCCAGATGATAAGCACAGACAAAAACTCATGGTCCTTCAGCTGGGCGCAGGCAACCCTGGCCCTGTTTGCAGGGCATTATGGGTCTGATTATAGTTCAGAGCTTTCCAGTTTTACTCCCAAGAGAGATCACTGCACTAAAGCTGGGGAGATTGAGCAATACCCTTCTAGTGCATCTGCATGTTGCTGTTTCCGTGCTGGGATGGGACCCAACAGTCAGGCTAGCTTTGAAATCCACACTTACCCTCCAGGACCATAAATCTCCTGATGACCACCTTCCATGGCCTCAGACCCGTCAATGTTTGTTGGGTTTTTATATCTTCTCAACTCACACTTGAGCAATGATCTCCGTTGTTATTTATTCAGCCCAGTTCAGAGGCCCAGCATGAGGCTTATGCACTGCTTACGTCCAACCTGGAGAACTTAAGCAATGCATATGGCTTCTGTGGAACCTCTGCACAAGGGTAAATTTCATTGTAAGTGCACTGGGAGCTTTGCTAAATCATAATAGAAGGAAGCATGGAGCCTGAGAGGGAATGGAAGAGACAAAGAGTACGTCTACACTGCAAAAACGGGCAGACCTGCAGCAGTCAGTCTCAGAACCCAGGTAGCTGACTTAAGCGCCTGCTACAGGGCTAAAAATAACAGCGTAGATGCTTAGGCTGGAGCCTGGGCTCTGGGACTCATCCCCCCTTGCTGGGTTTCAGAGTCTGGGCTCCAGACCGAGCCCAGACATCTACCCTGATATTTTTAGCCCTGTAGTGTGAGCCACGAAAGCCTAAGTCAGTTGACCTGGGCTCTGAGACTTGCTACCGCAAGCCTTTTCTGTGCAGTATGGACCAACCCAGACAGTCTAGTGGCGAAAGACGATTATGAAGGGGGAGAGAGAAAAATTTCACTGAAAAGGTAGATCCAGAAACGAGCGAGGCCACCCAGCCAATCTTTTGCGGGTGCTCTTCTATCTTTGGTCC
Organism: Mauremys mutica; assembly: GCF_020497125.1. Taxonomy (NCBI): domain Eukaryota; kingdom Metazoa; phylum Chordata; order Testudines; family Geoemydidae; genus Mauremys; species Mauremys mutica. Next base: position 105,671,663 of record NC_059080.1, on the reverse strand, counting down.
CTAATTCATGTTTCTTTATCAAGTGTTGATTGCGGCAGTAAATTTCTCTCTCTCTGCCTCGTACAGCATCCAGCACAGCAGCAAATCAGAGGAGGGGGATGTGAGCCCTCCCCCAAGGATTTAACCCTCGGGGTCAGTACAAAATGATGCCATTTGAGTGGTTTAGATTTGATATACAGAGTTGGCTGACGTTAGTGGGCTTCCCAAGGCTGTAAGGAGGAGGGGAAGGTGAGCTGAAAGGCAAGGAATGGAGCGGGGAGGAGCTGGATGTGGGAGGGGTTCCAAGCATGGGGAGCAGTGTGGAAAAATTCAGCAAGGGAGAGACAAAGGAGGTAGTAAGGCAGGATGAATGGGGGCCCGTGGAGAATGCAGATCCCACCCCACAATGCTAGACCGTGGAGACTTCACATACGGGGGGAGGGTGACTCCCATGGCCTGGAGCAGGAATCCACCTGTGTACGTGATGCTGGAATTGGGCCTGTTGTTCTCCATGGCTGCAGTCCAGTCCATTATATGTCAAATTAAGTGGGGCCTCCTGGTAAACGGGCCTTGGCTCAACAAAAATGTTGACAACCCTGCCCTAGAAAGTCAACAGAGTCTCTCGAACTCTCTCACATTCATTTCTTTCTAGCTAATCTCACTTACGTTGTGCCCCTACCTGTGGCATTTGAGCTCAACCGAGCCTCATTCATAGGCACAGCCAGCTATAGACCATATGGCCAATGGCAGGATTAAAAATAGGAGGCCTAGTTCTCAGTTACAACACGGCCGTTTTATACTGCTCTGTGGAGCTACCTTAAAAGGCCTCCCTGAAAACACTACAGGGCTTTTGGCTGGTAGAGGTCTCCCTACCACCTCCCCCTGCATAAAGAGTGTGGCAGGGCTGTGGCAAGAGAACGGTACACTATAGCTATTCTCTACTTAACTGGGCCATAGGGGCCCTTGAGGCTGCTCTAACTTGCACCCAGGGCTGGCTCCAAACCACAAAGGTGGTGTGAAGCTAAGTTCCCCTCCACCAAGCACAAGAACAACGTAATTGAGCCTCAGGATGTGTAGGAGACAGCCACCAGCCTGAGGCTGCCATGGTAGTGAAACCAAGTCAGTCACAGTGATTTTTTTTTTTAAACTGGATAGAGTGACTCTGTCCTTAACCCCGACCACACTATTCTTACAGATTTTTGGGGGGATGGAGGGAGAGGGATCTTTTTAATGACATTCTTAGCCTGTGCCAAGAGCCCTGCGTGAATGAATTGTCACACAAATCAAAAGTTTTTGGCAAACAAATATTGCACTCCACAAAAGATCATCATGACAGATTTACTTGCCGTAAGTATTCATTATCAGTCACCCCACTGGCGTCCAGAGAAGACTCCCCGAGGTCTTAGTTCAGTTATTTTGTGTCACTCGGTTGTGAAAAGAGCTGAATTTGGTTTGGGCGGGGGGACGACTCCAGCTTGAGGCATGCGATTTGATCTTTCCAGTTCTTTTATACTGACAGGTCCAGCACAAACAGTTCGACCCATTGTATCCTATACATTCCTTCACAGCGCCTTGGCCGACATCAGGTTTGCTCGTGCTACAAACTGGCTGTTGCACTTTTTTGAACTATAATTCTCTTTATTTTATTTGTCAAAAGCTGCTTAAAGTGACATTTCAACATAGTTGCAGAAAATTGTGACTAAAGGAAGTCTTGGAATGTCCAGGTGGATCTAATGGATATTAGTACTGTATATAACATGTTTTGAATTTTTACCTGAACTAATGAAACATGGCCACTTAAATAATGGAACAGTACATTTGAGTGTCAAATGCATTTCTTAAGTTAGTGTTTGTAATCGGAAAGCCATCTTGTCAGTTGTATACATTTGTTATGTCACTGGTAATAAAACTGTGGTACTAAATGGCATTCGAACCAATAAATTATTATGTCAAATCAATGGGAGATGTGTCGTGTTAAGTCTGTGGCACAGGTGATATGAAAGGAAATATGAGCTGTACATAGCCATTAGGTCGGTCTTAATTTATAGGTGTTGGAGCTGGGGGAGCTGCCGCATCTCCTGCCTTCCGGCTTGTGGTTTTCATCCTATACAAGGTTTACAGTTTGGGCCAATGGCGCTTAGCACCCCCTGCTGTACAAATTGTTCCAGCGCCCCATCCAAATCGCCTCTTGCAGCAGTGTCTATGCACTGTCTCCTGCAGTATGCTCCTAACTGACCTCACTTGGCCTGGAACTGTAGCATTTGACTCAGGACTGTCAAATCCAAACGCATAAGCCTTTGCTGCTTGAGCCTCGGTTAGCTGGTTTAGGCAGCTTTTGATTCTCCTACTGCATCATGTGGCCCAGCCCACATAGGGAGACACATACCCACATTTTGCTAACGGGGGAGGGGCCAGGGGTTACATATTTTTCTTCCCCTTTGGTGTGGGTATCTTTGAAATGGCTGGACTGCTTGATTCTAGCCAGTGCTAGGTGTAATGCTGGCAGCCAGTTGTGTCTGTGCCCTATGTCATGAAGCTCTTGAACCTTCCTTGAGCCAAACTGGTCAGTGAGAGGACAACTGTATGCCTCACAAAGGATAGTAATGAGCCTCTTATGCTCATCAGTGGTGTGTAGGAGCCTTTGTGACAGCCCAGAAGCCCACTGGGCTAGGCACTGGACCGGCCTTATTGCCACGTGCAGGAGTAGCCACCTTGGCTGTGATAGTGTTGGCTTTTTACAAGCTATTAAGGGTTGGGCCTGATTAATACTTGGATGGGAGCAAATGTAAAGTACTGCCACAAGTGGTGGTGAAGATTCAGGCTCTTCCTCCCATGGAGTCGCTACTGAACTGTGGCTGTGGTGGTGGTATGCGGGACCATGCTGCCTCTTGCATGAGCGTTACCTTTAGCACAAGTGGTCGGTCCAGAGCCCAGGTCCCCTTTTCACCCTGGCTACACTTAAAAGAACTCTTTGGCCAGTATAAGCTGTTTCTCTGCAAGGCAGGTTTACATGTCTAGCTATGGCAAGAGCCCTTCTTAGAGCAGACTCTTCACAAGCATATGGCTGGAAAAATTCCAGTTTGGGAAAGTAGTGTTGCCACCACTAATTACCCAAAAGTGGTTTTCACTTCCTGGGCTGATGTGTGGGGTTCTGCAGCTCACTTGTATTAACTGATTCCTGTCTGTGCATATGACCATACCTATAACGTGGCAGTGCCAAGGGATAAAAGGCGTGCCATGCCTGAATTGTCTCCAAAACGCAGGCTTTGAACCCCCCCACCTATCTCAGCAAAAGCGAGCACTAGCAGAAACCATGAGAGGGTCAGGTCTGCCAAGCCAATGCAAGGAGCTGGCTAAGGACATGGCAAAAGTGGGTAAAAATACTAATGCATGATTCCACTGCACCATGCTGCCCCCCGCCCCAGGTGTCTGCAGAGCATTCAGACACCAGTCACTAGGTGTAGGTTAGGCAGGCCTGACTTCCACCAAGTAAAACCATGCTGGACAAAGCTGAGGGGCTCGCCCCCCACCCCTCACCTGACCCCAGCATGCCCTTTTCAGTGCCATTCCCCCACAATTATTGACGGCGGCATATTCCCCATAACTGACTAGCTTGCTTTGCTAATTTGCAGTTTTTCGAGTGGTGGAAGGGAGGTTGGTGGGTGATTAATACAATTGACTCAACCACCATGACTTGCTTTTCAGTAGAAAGTTTTCCTTCCTTTCTGAAAGCTGGTTCTGGGGAACATGCCAGGAAAGGGCATTCACTACACTGAAGCAGTGGCATTAGAAGACCTCGTCCCTCAACCCCAGCACGTAATGGACGGTTGTGAAGTGGTACATGTTCCAGTGAGCAAGCTGGCATGAGTATTAGTGTGAGAGGCAAAGTGCTTGCTATAGCTTTATATAAAGAGAAATGTAATGGCAGCTATTCCTATTGGTCCAACAGGCGTAAATCCCCCTTGAGGAAGGAACATTGGCTTCCTCTGGGTCGCATACAGTATGGGGTAGCACGTCAGTGCTTAGCTTTAAGTGACGCTAATTAGGTCTTTGCTGTTGAACACCCAGGTACTTCAGAGGCAAACCGCCCAGCATTAATTTTGATTCCTGCCACCTCCTCTGCAACCTCACTGAGTTTCGCTGTTTCCTTTTCTCAATGTAACCTTTCTACAGTAGTAGGCCCTGGCTTCACAAGAAGGCTGATCACTTCCTGCCCCAAAACACACTGAGGAATTGGGCATTCCCCTGCACGCGCTGACTCTTTCAGAGGACAGGGGTCAGTAGGCCATGGCACTGCCAACACAGCACTGCCACAGCCGGTTTTGGGGAGGGGGGGGTGCACGCGCAAGTCACTGCCATGTTGCTTTTCACCCGCTGAAGGGCAACTAATCCAAGCCAGCTGGGGCTGAAGGGGGGCGCGGGGGAGAGGGGACTGGCTAACTTGGCAGACTTGGTCAGTGGGCAATGATGACCAGCTTGAACATGAAGCCCTAGAGAAAGTGCAGCTACAGTCAGCGATCACAGAGCTTGAGCTGCAGCGTGCCCATGTCTAGGCACTGGGTGGGGTGGGCCTCATTTTTTTTAACAACATTGGGCTACAGGTGAGGCTAACTGAAGGGGTGCGGGCTCTGGGGTGGGGCTGTGAATGAGGGGTTCAGGGTACAGGAGGGGGCATGGGTGCTGGGCTGGGGGGGGTGTAGGCTCTGGTGTGGGGCTGGGACTGAGGGGCTTGGGGGTGCAGGTGGGGGCTCTGGGTTGGGGCCAAGAGGTTTGGCGTGTGGGCGGGAGCTCAGGGCTGGGGGTTGGGGTGTGGGCTCCAGGAAGGAGTTTGGGTGCAGAAGGGGATGTCAAGGTGGGGCTGAGGGGTTCGGAGTGCGAAAGGGAGCGCACGGCTGGGGCAGGGGGGTGAGGGGTAGGGGCTCTGGGCAGCACTTACCTCAGGCAGTTCCTGGAAGTGGCTGGCATGTCCCTCTAGCTTAGGGGGGTCCCATGGAGCTCTGCATGCTGCCCCAGTCTGCAGGCACCACCTCTGCAGCTCCCATTGGCTGCAGGGTAGGAGCGGCATGCATAGCCGCCCCCTGCACCTAGGAGCCAGAGGGACGTCGGCCGCTTCCGGGCGCCACGCAGAGCCAGCTGCTGCGGCCACCCGGACTGTTAATGGCCTGATCAGCTGTGCTGACTGGCGCCACTGGGGTCCCTTTTCAACTGGGTGTTCCAGTCGAAAACCTCCAAGTGTTGCAAGATTACGTGATTCCCATGGTGGCCCAAACAATAAGCAAAGCTGGGTGACAAGCAGTGAGACTGCAGCAGAAGCTGCCAGCAGCCTCGTGGCGTTTCCCAACACAGCACGTTTCACAAGCCCCTCACTGCAGAGACACATTGCCTCATTTCCTGGGCGGGGTGAGCAACAAATGGTGCAAATAGCACGTGTGTCTCATTAAGAAGATGCCTGTCCTGCTGCCTTTGCTGGATGGCAGATCAGCTTGAATCCCAGGCAGGCTCCTCTGCAGCTGAACTGATGGGATATGGCTAAGCCTCAGGTGTTTACAGGTACTTGTTCCTTCCTTCTGGGTTAATATGAACTGCTCTGCCCAGGTTTGGCAGCATCCCTACCTTGCCGCTAGCCTACGTCCCATTTGTTATTCTTTGTATTACGATTCAGTGCATTGTTATTGGCGTAATGCGCTATGCACCTGTGGCCAAAGTGTAAAGAAAAGCGCTCGACTCTTTGGATAGCCACCAGCGGCAGGTATAGCATCGACAGCTTACTATATGCAGCTGTTGATTCCCTGGGTCTCTTCTTTCCCAATTGAGTGGCAGATTGCTACCAGGGTCAGGCATGGTTTATCATCGTATTTGGATGAGAAATCTTCTATGAGCCCTGATAATTTGAGACACTCTCTTTTCTCCTACTTCCTGGTGTGCAACCAGGAAAGGGAGGGATAGCTCAGTGGTTTGAGCATTGGCCTGCTAAACCCAGGGCTGTGAGCTCAATCTTTGAGGGGGCCACTTAGGGATCTGAGGCAAAAATTGGTCCTGCTAGTGAAGGCAGGGGGCTGGACTCGATGATCTTTCAAGGTCCCTTCCAGTTCTAGGAGATTGGTATATCTCCAATTATTACCTTTAGACTCGGCTCTCATCCGCTCCTCTGGCACTTCAGCAGCACGGTCGCTCTTCAGTGCTTTGTGCCGCCCCATGACAGGAGCATGTGCAGGCCCCAGTGCCGATCGGGGCACCACTCTGCGAGGGGCTATACGCACACAGGCTGCGAGGCAGCCACTGCCCCCAAAGCGCTAACTGGACAAAGGGCAGAGGGGGAAAACCGAGGTACGAAGAGGTGAAGGGATGCGCCCATGATCCCACAGTAGGTCAATGACAGAGGCTGAAATAGAACCATGTCTCCTGCCCTGTGGCAATAGCCACTAGTCAATACTGTCTCCACTGAAACTGCCCCCAGCCCATCAGGATTACTGGGTTTAATCTCTCGCTCTACATATCATTTATTAAACCCTAGTGCCCATAGCACATTATTATTTAATGTATTAATTTCTAAGGTGTCCAGCACCACAGTGTCTAGGCCTACTTTATATGCAGTGCCAGAGTAACCACAGATTGCATTCTCCCCCCAGCCCTCAAATATTATGGCACCAAACTCGCTAAGCTAGCAGTCCCATGCAGGTGGATGCAGCAGGCTAAAATCCAGGAGCGTCGAAAGCCCCTACAAAGAGAGGAGTTTTACACTGTGCACTAACAGACACATATCTAGGGGCACCAGCACCTGAGGACACTAGCCCCTCTTCAGCCATAGGAGATGGTGTGCCAGCCAAGCATAGGTACCATGATGAGCACTGGGGCAGAGATGGGCTCAGATACTTGGGCCCCAGGGACACCTGGGTCCTAGGGACAAGGGTCCAGATCCTCAAAGTATTTAGCTGCCTAATTCCCATTGAAATCAATGGGAGTTCGGCACCTAAATACCATTGAGGATCGGGGCCAGCACCTGAAATTCCTTGCAGCAGTGAATAGGCAGCCAGTGCAAATTATGTAGAAGAGGTTAGATACGCTCTCTGTTTTGACCTACTTAAAAAGCACAGTTAGCCAGTACCAGATACTTCAAAGAACAGGTTAGGAAACCCAGCAGTAGGCAGTTATAGGATAATCTACTTGGGGGGGTGGGGAGCAGTTTCTCCCTAAACCCTGGTGCATTATGTTTGAGAAAGCGTATTAATGCGGAGCATCTTGTTCTTATGTCCCTTGGTGTGAACACAGAAAGTGGTCCTTCACTCTTCAAAAGTGTGAATGCCAAGCCTTCAGTATCAGCACCATCTACTGGCGAAATGCACTGGGAATAGCAACAGCAGCACTTGGTTCTCATGCAGTTCTCTCACTGTCTTCAAAGCCGGGCTTAAATCTGGTTGGCTGTAGGCGTCTCTCCCACACGCAGTTAAAAAAATCCCCAACTGCTAAATGTCAGCAAGAAGTGGGAGTATAATTGTGAATTTTAATCAGGATCAGCCCCCTGCTAGAGGTGCTGGATTGCTATTCAGGCCGAGTACAAAGCGCACAAGAGTCCCTGAGACTGACACATTCCAGAATGTGCCCTACCAAACACCCATGGGTGGGGAATAACAGGACAGCTTTGCAGAGCAGACTGTACAGTGTACACGTCATACTTTGCTACAGAAGAGCTCAACCATATTTGTAGATCGTGCACTCCACCACCACTCCAGGGACGTAAAGACAGCGTCCCCTAGCATAGGGTGGAGAACACTCGGTAGGGTGTAGAATCAGTGCAATACTTGGGAGCCCTCCTCCCCCCCCGCCCCCGAGCAGCTGGTATAGGGGGTGGGGCTAGCTAGCCCCAGCTGTGAGAACACACAGGGGACAGGGCCAATTCTGGAGCATTTTTAAGGCTGCTCTGAATTACACTCCCCTAGTCTATCCCAGGATCAGGATTATGCAAAGGTGACATAAAGCCACCTTTATCCACCTACATCCTAGGCTGAGAACAGCTCGGCCCAGTGACTTCATTCTGAGCACTAGAGACAAACGCAGCAAATCTATGCTAATGACGCATTAGGGTTTCATAGCTAAAAATGAAAAGGAGTCAGGAACTGCCCCAGTTAAAGCCCCAGGAACAAAACCAACTCTGTCACATTTCACAGCTGCCTGTTAGGTCTTTACAACATGGACAGTAAAATATATTAAGCTCACATTGCAGTAAAAAAGCCCACCGGAATAGATCGTTTGTAGACTGAAGTAATGATGCTGAGGGAACATCACTACAGGAACTTTTTGTATTTCCTGACTTGTGCAATTTTAACAGCTTCAACCATAATGCCACACTAACACGGTGTTTTGTCCCAATTACCTAGATTTTTTTAAACAGTATGTATGTAAAGAGAAATAGCCTTTGCTGACATGTTAGCACCTCCAAGGTTACGGGTAGGCTTCTGAAGATCACATGTGGTTTTGAGGTGAACTTCTCATTTGTGCTGCTGCTGTTGTTTGGCTGGAGATTGTTTTCTCTGCTATGGTCTGTGCTAGGGGGGAAATTTTTACCAGATGTCAAACATCACGTTAAAATCTTAGCGTAGACAAGGCAAGTTGTAATTTTAACCACCTAGAGTTACCTCAATCTACTAACATGCTAAAATAACAACTTGCCTTCACTACGATTTTAACTTAAGAATACACATTTTTTCCTAGTGTAGACATGGCCTAAGAGTTTACACATTCAGATAGCTGAATCGTTGAGAGAGTGAACAATGGTATCTTTTAATGAAAGCAATTTGCCGAATATCGCAGAATGCATCAAAAAGCCTTTAAACTAATTACACATCTGTGATTTTTTTTGGGCATGGGAGGGGGTAAGAGATAAAGGCTTCTTAATTGAAAATGAAGAGTTGATTATTTCCAAAACAGATGAACTGAAATGTTTTAAAACTGGGTTTTTCTCTTGCCACAGTCAGCTTTGTAGATGATGCTTGTGGGGAGATTTTAATCAAGTAACGGACCTGTAGCTTCACAGCATCAGAGTGCCAATGTCATTCAAACCTCCACTAGGAGACCCCACTACTATTTTTGGTGACTTGGCACCATTCAGATATGTTGTAGCAAGAGCACCCTGTAAGAAAAGGCTATTTATCCCCTGTGCCTGGCATAACATGAATTACCCTGATCATCATTTTAATCAGATTTAGACAACAGGAAATGCTATTGTGATTTCAGTTCACGGTCCGAGTACCATGGAATTATGCAAGTCCACTAAATGGTGACTAACCCATTAGTCTGAAAGCTAATTTACCTTTTTTAAGGAAAAGCAAACTGTAGGTCTACATTCCCCCAATCCATGCTCTGCATTATGCTTAACATGTCATTTCATTTACATGCTTTAGCTGCAGAAGGTTTCAGGAGTTCTTTTTTTTTAAAATAGACACTGTTAGCTGTTACTGTAAATATGGACACAGACAAAATACACAATGAATAGCAGACGGCACAATGATGACTGTCCACACTCCCACCTCAAACTGAAACATTAGGAAACATGAGCAAAGAGCGCTGGTTTGCAAATTAAAATAAATTGAGGCCAACAATTTACCTTGATTAAAACCCGTGATGATAAAATATTCCCAAACATGAGAAGGTTAAGGATACAAGGGTGTTTTAATACATTCCAGCTCACAACCCGACCCAAAATATTACACTTGCTTTACAAAAATTCTACATCTTTACAAAGAAAATCTGGAGAGACAGAATTAAGGTAACCAGTCAGATCCCCTCTACCATAAAATCCTTCATTACCCACTATAGCACCTGACTCACACTGGACCCACTCCAGGGATTTTTTGATCCTTAATCATGTTCTTTTGTTTGTTAATTTCCCTGTATTTTTTAAATACCAAACCTTTAAGGTGGGTTGGCACCTCAGCAGATAGGGAGCCTCCGCTGACATGCTGTGCTGACATGTTATCAAAGCAGGCCTCCCCTGAGGCTCATGTTTAGGTTGGACATTGCAGGGAGGGAGGGCATAGATGGTGGGGCTTGGGATTTATTCTGGCAATTATAGTGGTATAATTATGGTAAATTTCCCAGCATAGGCAAACCCTAAAACTCTGCTATTTTTAGGCTTCTCCCACTGCACTTCTCTTTCTACATTTCCCAGTAGCCTGAACCCCGTAATTGTGCTCCATGTCCCAGCAACCTCTGGCCCCCTCCAGACAAGCAATTTTCCCACTCTCCCCCCATTCTGAGATTCAGAAGTATGACTCCCTACCCCTGTAAGGCCCCCTGCATCCCACTCCCAATTCATGTCTCTCACTGCCCCCTACCCCTGCTCAGAACTGCTGCCCTTGGGAATGCCACCATCCGTAGGCCTCCACCCCACATTGCTGGCTTGGTCTGGCAGCTCAGCCTGGAGTCAGGAGGAGCCTACGTATGTCTGTAAAGGGATTAAAGTAATTTTCAATGTTGCTCTGCACACATGTGAAAGCACCTCTGGCTTAGTCCCTCAGGGAAGGGAAAAAACAAGCAGGATCATAGAAGTCACTTTAAGGTACACACCCTCCTTTGTATGACATCTCCCTGCCCAGGGCCCATGCAATAGGTGTCAGAACCCAGCTTTCTTCAGTCTGATCCAAAGAGAGAAAACCCACCAGACAAAGGGTAGCTGGCCGCAGCTAGGCAAAATGAAACACTAAGTCCCTTGCAATCATGTCATGTGGGCAACCAGTGTAAGGCAGATGGACAATATTCCAGTTCCTCAGGTGCTCCTGACCCTCTCTCCTCCCTGGGCTAGAGGAGTTGCCTCTTCCTCCTTTATAGGATCCCTACTCTAAGGAGGCTCTAGTTCACTCATTTCCTGCCTGTCTCGGCATTTCCTCACCAACTCTTTATGGGCACTTCAAGCTGGAAGCGTAACTTTCTTCTTCTTCAAATTCTTCTTTTTTTTTTTTATGGTTAGTCGCAAGCCTTTATACTGCACATTTTGGAAAAATGTGACTTCTTTGGAAGTGTGGTATAGTAAAATATGGACTGTCCTTGTAATGAAAAAGCTTTCACACCAAGTATGTTCACAAGAGAAGCACCAAATTGAGAAATTTGGTCACCCTTTTTAGCAGAGGAGGCTGGCTCCCTAGTCAGCAAGCCCAGAATGTTTATCCAGGTTCAGGATCAGGTTAATAGTCCAAGAATGAGTACTATACAATAAAATATTAACATACTCTATTGTTGCTGTGCCTCAATAAAAAGTTTTTTAAAAATAGTGACCACGTGAGGGGGTAGATGCTCAGGGTATGCACCTAGTGGCTTGGATGGGATTGTTCTCAGGGTGGCTAGCCCTTCCCACGCCACAATTACACTGTTTTTAGTACACTAGCTCAATCAGAGCTAGGGAGACCAGATAGCAAGTGTGAAAAATCAAGAGGGGGGGTGGAGGGTAATAGGAGCTTATATAAGAAAAAGCCCCAAATATCAGGACTGTCCCTGTAAAATCGGGACATCTGGTCACCCTAATCAGAGCTAGCATGGATATGTCTCCTTGAGCTGGACTTTTCACTTTCAGCTCAAAGTGTAGATGTACCCTGTGTTCTGCAACTTCCCATTGCAAACCCATCCCCCCTACACTCACACCAAACTCCTCCCATATCTCCCTCCACTCCCCCTACTAAGTATATTTCTCCACAGTGAGGCCAGAAAATACAGCTGAAGCTATTAGGAGACATGGCAAGACAAATCATTAGGTACATTTTCAAGACACAACAGAGACATTAGTAATTCACCATAACTCCGCCCCTCTGCCCCTGCCCCCAACCTTCTTAGAAGTCTATCTTGGGAAGAAATGAGCCACGTGCATTATAGCGGGGTGGGAGGAAGAGACTTTGGGGGAAGCTAGGTATGGGTGGATGGGGTTCTTTGGAAGTGGGTTTTTACTGTAAAGCTAGTTTTAACCTTTATATGGAGCGGGTGCTGCTGCTCTATAATACCATTGCCACAGACAAAAACTGAAGTTCTGAGAGCATCTTGTGTACAATTGTGCATTGCTGCCGACTGGTGATTGTAGCTGATGTACACTAGTGTATTTCAAATTCTGTCATTCCTAAATTCTTCATTGCAACAACCCAAGTAGTTAGGTGCATCTATTCCACCCAGTGAAACAGCACTGGGAATGAGAACACTAGATGGGGGTAAAGCACTGCAAAGCAACAGCCAGAGAAAGGCTCTCTGGGTTTCTTGTACCTGTTCTGCACTGCTGGCCTGGAATGGGCAATGCAGGGGGCAGAAAAATGAGCTTTGTGATTCAGAAGAGCAAACGAGAAAAGACCCTCCTGCTCTATGACATCATCTCAGAGGCAGTGGCCAGAAAGGGCCAAAGCACTTGGTCTTGGTTGGGGAGCAGTGGGAGATGGTGGCTGCCCAGCAGAGCACCTAAACCCCATAGGAATGGAGCCTGGCATGGAATACCAAGTGGTAGTTGATTTCTCTCAGAAGTGTTAGATTTTTTTTTTGCTCCTCATGTTGCTCCATGTGCCCCCTTTCCCTGCAAGCCACTCTTCCTCCAACCCCCTCTTCCCATGGCTAGAGTCCAAAAAGACTCCCCTCCTAAACGCTGCATGACTGGTATTCCTGTCACAATGCAAAATGATTTCATAACCACTTAACATTAGTGCAGCTCTGCTGCACAAGGAGTGTTGCTATATAACTTAGTCATTTATAGTACACGGGGGCCATAAAAATTATTCATTAAAGCACCAATCAATCCTACCAAATGATGCATACAGGCCCATTAACCTCAGTTGGGCACTGCAGAAGCCCATCTCCACGGAATCTATTTGCAGGCTCAGAGCTTTTCAAACTTGTTTCTCAGGAAGCTGGGGATCCCGGTTATTCCGTATTTGAAAGAGCTCCTACAATTATTCCCTCTGCACTTGGCAATAAATTCACTTAAACTAGGCACTTGCTTTAAATATAATTGATCGGCATGTAACAACATCCCAGCATTAAAAATCCCATGATCATTTGGGTGGGATTTTCACAAGTGCCCAAGTGACTTAAGAGGACCTCCGATTGTCCATGCACTGGGAAGTTATTCCACCTTAATACTACTGGGGTCACTGCTAAGCTTTTGTGTTAGAGCGCAGATCCACTCCCTCTATTTTTGGTAAAGTTACCCGAGATATACTGTCCAGAACTCTGGATTGTTCAGGATATGTTGAGGAGCTCCATCTCCAAGAGATGGTGCACTGTCTGCAAATGAGGGGTATAGAGTGGGATTCAGGAGGCTACACAACATGTGTCCCTAGAACCATTCATAGAGCCAATTACCTCAGACAGTTATGGGCTGCATCTCTGAGCCAGCAAAAACTGGCACCTGAGATTATGGTTTGAAGCATTTTTCCCAGGTCACCCAGAATGCTTCTTTAAGGGAGACCTGTGGTATCATATAGGGTTTACTGTGGATCTTCTCCTGCTCCATGTTGTTCAGAGAAATACATTTAAGCTTCCAGCAAACAAAAAGGATTAAGCAAACAGAAGGGAAACTGCCATTTAAGACCAAACAGGTAAGGTTGCTTCCCATTGCACCAACTCTAATCAAGGTAGGAGGGGGAAAGGGTTAGAGAAGCAGAGCTCGACTGCTGGAAAGCATGAATATACAAACTTCCTATTGACTGCCTGACACAGTTTGAGGAACTCTGTCAGTCTGTACTTGTAGCAACCATATCCCAGAACTAGTTTTAACCAAGAGCTATTGACTTCTGGAGGTATGAAGCAAGTCAAAACTGCAGAAGTTATCCAAAGCCTAAGATGAGAACTGCATAATCAATGGTTATGTCAGGGGGAAATGCCTTAAAATATGAGACCTCCAATTGTGAAACTGTCAAAAAGCAACAGTGCTGCAGATCCCAGTATAAAGTATTTATTTAATACTCAACAATTAACACAAAGTCCTCCTTTAAATTCATTTTTTTTTTACAGTAAATAAAAATGTATTATTCCCCCCATGCATGATCACTGTGTATTAATCTAAGCCTTTTATTTTAGATGTGAAAAAATAAAGTGTTTCCCCGATTTCATCTTTTAATCATACAGCTATCACGTGGTGCACTGCATTCAAAGGAGACAAGAATTATTATGCCTAATGCACAGTTTGTGGTTATTATTTTTTACATAAAGTGTTAAATGAATCAACCACCCAATAAAAATAAATATTGCATCTTAAAGAACTGATAGTTTTGCAGTATCCCTTTTCTGTAAATAGAACTGTGTTTCAAAGATTTCCATGTGCTGCTTGTAGCAAAAAAAAAAAAAAAAAAAGTAGTGGTTTTGTTTGGTTACTAAAACAAAACCTCAAACTGTCACCTTTACACACTATTACAGACCTACCTAAAAGACTTCATTCTAAAAGAAAAAAAACTAATATGTTGGAGGAGGTTTTTTAGCTGCTGAATATCTATGTATAAAACAACAAGGCTAAAAAATTCTGGTCTAATTAGCAGCCAATGATCTACATTCAAATATCCATTCTTATAAGTGGTTGTTCACCTCTCCTCTGATAAAGGAACATCTGTATAAGAATGGTGTAATTTGGAGACTGATTTTAGATACACAGAATTGTTCTGGAGTGTGCAAATTATACTAATTGCTGTGACAGGAATGAATTTCAGGGATGTGTGTGGGGTATTGAAGTTTCCTGAATGTGCACCTTTAATTACACCCTCTTTGGGTTGTCTTGAAATACTTTTGGCACTGGGTTTATAGATCAGCTATACAACTATTTACCCTGCCTTTCAAGACATTCCTTTGTGACAGCAAAGGTCAAGTATTTTTCTTAATACATTAAAACAAAACTGGTTTAAAAATGTAAAGCAACAAACGAATGTTTATGCTTTATTTTGTATTGTTGTGAAAAAGGGAATACTGCATTTGAAACTGTAGAAGACTATATATCTTAATCAAAGCCACCAGCCAGCATATTGGAAGTCTGATAACAATCATTCCAATCAGTTCTATTGGCTATTTCTTTTTACATAAATAATATAGACCAAACATCATAAAACATTTCAGCAACCTTCTTTAACAGAACAGAGGAGCCCTTTTAGTTGTTGAGAAACAATTGCAGGACTCAAATTCTGAAATTGTCTTTTGAGTTACCCAACTGCCAAATTCATGCAGCTCCTAATGAAAAAAAATTCAATCAAGTTCAATAGGACTGCTATCTTCTTGACCATCTTCTGCATCATCATCTTCCCCAGCTCCCATCAGACTGTTTAAAAGATTTCCTATAATTAAATACAGGATAGTTACATTTTAATTTTAGAAAACTGGTGGAGTAAACTATTTTATTTTGAAGTTCATTACTGTAATGGAGTGGATAATTAAAAATATAAATATAGACATTAAAAGGTATTCCGCAAATTACAGCAGTTTCACAGTAGGGTACATTGCAGGCCCAATCTGTGTTTCTTATGTCCCTTTAAGTTATTCAGGTGCTTACTGTTATATGAAAATTTTTTACTTCAGAATGAATAATTCTTTAAAAACAAAGCCAATTTTTAAAAACCGCATGTGAAAAACATTTTATCATTAATAAAAAGTGATTACAGAAAACCACAGTAATCATCTCAAAAACTGCATGCCAAAGTGAGCTAGAGCACTTTAAAATCTGAGCTAGAATGGACTAGAAAACTAGAGAGCTGAAGTTGAAGCCAAACATTGTTCTATAAAAAGTCTGAGCATCTGAGTCTCCATTTACAAACAAAACAAATCAATATATTTTAAATTAAAAACCATATAAGCAGTGAAGTTATTTACATTAATTTTGAAAGCTACTTTTTCCAACTGAAACATTGACTAAATATTACTCCTGGGGAGATTCTGTGCCACAAAATTCTGCGCCAGACTTTAAAAAATATGCAAAATTCTGCAGAATTTTATTTGTCAAAATAATGCAATATAATCACACTAGTTTCAATTATTTTGGTAAGTTATTTAAAGTACAACACAGAAAAAAGTCACAATAACTATTCAGCATTTCCTAAACATGTTAAAGTTAAATTAGAAATACTTGGTAACTAATACCCTGCATTCCAGTTATAATCCTGGATTTTCATTTAAACTGCATTACAGAACACCAAACGGGAGGGAGGGAGTAGAATGTCATTTTAAAATTGCTCAGACTTTCACACATGAAAGTCATACAGTTTTGTTCATCATTGTTCTGGACCTACCTGGGTACTTTGGAAAGGGGTTTGGTTCTGATTGTCCTGACATTTAATTGACTGCTTGGTAAATGTTTTATTTGCCCTGAGAATGGGAACAGTTAACTAACAACAGAATAATTAACAATGTTACTATGCAGACAGGTTGCTACATTTCTGCTTCAGAGAATGAGATCAATTAACAATCAACAGAAACATTAACAAAATGTAGTGGTGTGTTTTTTTTTTACAAAAGCTATTTTCTTTAACATAAAAACAAACAATTTTCAGTAACATGATACTAATATTTAATTAAGTGTTTTTTTCAGTTCTCAAGAAGTTATATTTTATTAGGCAGGCAGGCAGCTACACTTCTGCCTCAGGGACAGAGCCTTCCTCCTGAATAACAAAAAGACCTATCCTCCTCCACCGCCTTAGGGCGGCAGTATCGAGAGAGGGACAGTCTCTCTCACTTGTTGGCCAGCCCCAGTAGGCACACACATGGAGCCCCTCTCCCCCTGCAGTGATTTGCGTCTCTGGAACAGAAGCACTGCCTTGGCTGCTGGGGAAGAGATGCGTGTCCCCCCCAGATTTCTTTTCCGTTTTTCTGCGTGGGGGGCACAGAAATATGAGGGCCATATGAATTCTGCACCCGCGCCTCCCATGGGCGCAGAATTCTGTCAGGAGTAAAATATGGAGAATTCTAACTTCAGTGGGATTTGAGGACAATCAGCACTTTAGTGACCAGCCCCTAAAAAGACATCTGAGAAATTAAAAAAGTTTTTAGATATATCAGAGTGATTGATTATTGACATGCTTTTTAGGTTCCAGCTTTTACTGAAGTTGCCTCTGTTAACCCTGGAAAAGTTGCTGAAAGCACTGAATGGCAGGACAGATGTACATTGTAGCATCTGCCTTAAATACAGGAATGAATCTTGGGAAACAAAATTGTGGTTTGTAACATAGCGTTCACACGCCCTCCATCTCACTCTCACAGATTCAAACTTCTGAAAGCCTGTTTACATACTGGATCAATTACAATAGTGATATTTTTACTAAACTTTGGGTACCAGATAAAGGAATTAAACACGTATTTATTATAAGCCAAAGAAGTTTCTAAGGAAGAACTTATTTCTTTATGGGAAAATATTGTAGTCAATGATTTTTTAAATATAATGTGACTCAATGTGTTCCGCTGTGATTTAAAAAACACAAAACAAAACGTGAATAGTACTTAGTAACTGATGTTTTGATTTCTTCCGATAAGACTTTTGTAGAAAAACTGTATTAATATTGATTCCTCATGCAGAAATAAATATTTACTACACAAACACTACTTACTTTGAAAAATATTAGACTTCTCTCTAAGGTCCCAGTTCCGCAAATACTTCCAGACGTACTCAACTTTAAGAAATGAATATTCCCATTGAAATTAATAGGAATACTCATATGCTTCAAGTTAAGCCAATGCATAAATTTCAGGCGAAGGGTTTACTTTGCAATTTACTATTTAATCTCAGATTTAATATTTATAGGGATATTATACCATTTCTTCCCTTTTTTAACCAAAGTGAGGATTTTACAAACTTCATATCCATTACATTACAAGTGTAACTGATTCATTTTATATTGGTGACTAATTTTATCTATGTTTACTTGTGTCAAAGACACTATACATAAATTAGGCCAAATACAATGGGTGAGTAATAGTCCATAAACTGGTACTATTTCCAAAAAGATTAGACGTTGTATCCATAGACATTTCATTGTTATAAATTACCTAGTAATCCTCCATAGGATGACGTCTGCTTGGGTGGAACTCCAAAGAACAGCTGTCCTATTCTATCTAGGTACTGAAATGACACACAAAACAGATGTTAATTGTTTATACATGTCAAAGTATCTATGATAAGAAAAGTCAAGCCCTAAAATTTTCTAGCACAGGAGTGGGCAAACTTTTTGGCACATCTGGGTACAGAAATTGTATGGCGGGCCATGAATGCTCACAAAATTGGAGGTTGGGGTGCAGTAGGGGGTGAGAGCTCCAGCTGGGGGCTGTGGGCTCTGTGGTGGGTCCAGAAATGAGGAGTTCAGTGTGCAGAAGGGGGCTCCGGGCTGGGGCAGGCGGTTAGGGTGTGGGGAGGGTGAAGGTTCTGGCTGGGGGTGCAGGCTCTGGGGTGGGGCTGGGGACGATGGGTTGGGAGGAGGTGCAGGAGGGTGCTCCGGGCTGGGAGCAAGGGGTTCGGAGGACAGGAGGGGGATATGGGCTGGAGGTTGGGGCGTGGGAGGGGGTCAGGGGTTCAGGCTCTGGGCAGCGCTTACCTCAAGCAGCTCCCAGAAGCAGCGGCATGTCCCCCTCTGGCTCCTATGCGGAGGCTCAACCAGGCAGCTCTGCACACTGCCCCGTCTGCAGACACCACCCCTGCAGCTCCCATTGACCATGGCTCCCGACCAACGGGAGCGGTGTTTGGAGCAGGGGCAGCGTGCCCAGCACCTTGGCTGCCCCTACATGTAAGAGCCAGAGGGGATTTGTGCCACTGCTTCTGGCAGCCGCGCAGAGCCACGGTATGCAAGGAGGGGGGCAAGCCTCCGACCCCACTCCCCAACTGAGGGCATGTATATATGTTATGTTGAAAAGGCATTATTTAATCAATTCTACTGGGCTGTGTTACAGCTAACTACTGATAACTCACCTCATTATACATAGGATCTCTTTTCAGCGAAGGTTGATACTGTTCACACAATACTGTAAATACTGTTAGTTTTCCTCTAGAAAGGAAACAAAGCACAAAATGTAATCATAGCACAAAATGAAAAAGTTAATTAAAACCAAAGTAATAAAAAGTCATACCCATCCACAGCCAGTAACAGAAACCAGATGAAATTTAGCAATGGTTGTACAAATGGAGGCCCCTTTTCTATTGAAGGATGTTTCTGTGTATATGTCGTAAAAACCACTGATGCACTGGTCTTGTTTTTTAAGCAGAGAAATCTGAAAGAGGAAGCAGTAAAATAGATGTTGAAAAAGGTATTTGGGAGCTTCCAAGAATTTCTTTTAAACTAAGAAAAAAAAAAGTCTAATGTTCACTCTGATCTACAATAACTTTAACTTAAAAAGCCACACCAGGCTCAATAGATCAGTTAATAACAGAAGCTCTATTAACTGAAAATGAAGAGCTGTAGCAACTACTTAAAATCAGCCAAGGAGAAAATTGTTAAACGACTTTAAAGAACACCAGAAGCATTTGCAAATGAATAAGAGTCATACTGTTAGCTTAGACAGTAATAGTTAATGAGAAAGTTAATCTAAAGGAAGACATTCTATCCAACTTTATTCAACCTCTATCAGAAGCTCATGAAAAATTATAATGGGTGCTACTTTTTATGCATAATTCAGGTTAACTGGAACTGTCCTTACTGCGGCCAAAAGTTTATCCCGTGGAAATAAATTTTAATTTCAGCGCATACCTCATTTTTCCTGATATCCAAAATAATCACCCCCCTCTTTTGGTGTGCAGCTGTAAATCCTGAATGACAAAACAAATTTCCCTTCTACTCTTGGTACTGATTCAGTGCTACTACATCAAACAAATTCTGTCCATATTGTGTCTAAATGTCTACAAGTCTTATCTTAAGTAAATACAGTCAGATTCTCAAACAGAATTTGTCACTAGTTAATGAACTGATTGATGACCAAGATCATCTGATTCTTGAATAATGCCAAGTTATTTCTAGTTCTAGTTTTTGCAAGACCCGCACACTTACTGGGAACTTTGTGCTCAGGTGGTAAATGCTAGTAAGTATTGAGAGGGCTGCAATGAGAGACTTCATTTTCAGTTCTGTATTAGCCTCTGTACCTGAACCATTAGACATTGTGGGTTTTTATTATTATTATTGTTCACTGCTGAACTTACAACATCAATTTTGCATGGGATTATACCTTGTGATAAATCCACATATGTTGTAAGATTTATTTTAGCAATATATCTAGGTCAGTAAAAGATTTAGTTGCATAAATACTGCTTGGCAGAATATACCTTATAAATGCTTTTCAACACATGTAATTGCCCTGCCTGTACTGGAAACCCATAAAGGGACTGCTCCAGTTTACAGGTTGGAGAATGTTACAGTAAAAGCAGAAAGACTAGGCTTGAGAGGTGTTTCAGCATGACAAAAGCAAATACTGTTCCAACCTATCCAACCCTCCATACAAGAGGCTTATTATAATAAAAAAATTAGAGGTGACAGATGAAAGGGAAGCCATTTTCGCTGACAGTTAGGCAGGCAACCTGGGAACTGCTCATCTTCAGAGTGTGTTAGTTAAAACTGAGTTAAAATTGACACAGTCCAGGCTAGTAAATCAAAGTATTTGATTATCAGTTTGTAAACCTGCAAAATTATATGTATTCCTTCCCCCTGTAAAACAAATACTTTAATGATCTTAGGAAACTGGCAGTAACTCCACTCACTGAAGTACCCTACATTGCCATTGAATGTGCTTGATGAAACAAAAGTAGTTCTTAGATGGCAAGCTGCCAGGCAGGAACCACATCAGCCTTTTGTGTTTGCACACAGCCCAGTACAATGATCTGGGCCTCTGGGCACCACCATCACATGAATAATAATGACAAGGACATATTTCATCATCAGCCTTTCAGGGGGTATTATGAAGAGAAGGGAATCTTACAAATGATTACAAGTTCATTTTTAACATAAGGGCACTAACTACCTCTTAAAAGGAGAACTTTTACTTTAATTATGACGATGCTACTCTCAGATTCAGATGGATTAGTTTAATTCTCCCAATAGTTAGTGTGCTTTCACACCTTCACTGTCAAATTTTTTTTTTTAAAACACACACACAAATATATAAATTGTGGGAGTGGGTCACATACAATCTTTGAATCAATATACAAAGTTTTTCCACCTCACTAACTACACAAAAGACTAAAAAACTTAATTCACTTTTACAATTTCTTTTGCAAAAAGATATATTTAACTCAGTTACCCTACTTTGCTTGAGGCCAGACCCCAGAATGCAAATAGTTTAATCCAACACTTTGCACAGCAAACACTTTCATATCAAATAAATGTTGAACACCTACTGTAAGACTGCCTGAGCTACAAACATGTCCACCTCACTGCGATATCCCCTGGATGATGAATATTCTACTAGCATATTAGCACATCCTTCGCCATCTGTGGAGTGCAAGAAGTGATACCGAGATTCACAATAGTTTTGCTCTACAGAAGAAAGACAACAAGAAAACAGCTGTTAAGAAATCAGTTTGTTATGCTAAATTCAAGAACATTTGGTAGGTTTGTTCCTTTTCCAAACAGATGTGTCATGGGGGCTGTTATGCAAACATGGGTATATACAACAAATACAAGGAAATGGCCATTTCAAATAAATTTTAAGTACATTTTGAATTAGTAATATTTAAAAACTGTTTGTATTCAGACATTGCTTCCCCTGTCTATATCGGTCTTACTCCTCAAATACACCAAATTACAGTCTTGACCATCAGCACATTAAATATATTATTACCAGTAGTGAGATGATGGGGCAAGAAGTTTCACCTTAAACTCCAATGCCACTACCTTGAATTGTGTGGAGAAGAGGTTTCGCCTAATTTTAGTCTGACTCACTCCCACTATCAAACTTAAGTTATTTCTATACTGTAGCAAAAGTTAATAGGAAATAAAAAGATTTACCAGAACTTCATCTTAGGCAAAGCTGTATTCTAGCCAATGGCCGTGGCACATCAAAGTCATGATATTAATTATATTTTGAACCCGAAAGTCCCATTTTAATAATCCAGCCATCTTCAAATTAAAGTCTCAAAAATATGACCTAAGAGAACACCTGTGGATGGCTAGCAAGTCATCTGCTCTAGTCTGAGCACACTCAATTTTAATTACATGCTGTTTCCTTCGCTCATCACGTCCACACGCCTGCTGGAGCTTCATTGAGAAACCAACACTTCAGAAATATTCTTACTCGGCAGCTGACAACAGCAATACCCATCAAATGCCAACCAATAACTCTCACAATTATATCACTGAGAAATAGTAAGGCACATCAAACAAAGGCAGTCTGAACTTTCGACCAAGGGGTAAAGTTTACTATTTTTGACTAACATCCGGACTTCAGAGCTGCAGAAGAGCAGGTCTGATTTTGTTTTGTTAGAAAGTTCACTTAGTATATTGGTGTTAGTAGAGACCCATGGGACATCAAAGAAAGTGACTTTTTGTTCAATTATTCTCAAACTAACGTTCGTATGGGCTGTATATAACACACCTTATATTCATGCATCATCTATGACCGAAATAATAGTTTTATGCACCTCTCTCTTATCACATTGTACACTTGATTTCGCACATAATGAAACCACAATAAATTCAAGAAAAGGGATCTGAAATTAGTTATGTTAAGTAAGCCTGATGATCAGAGCTCAATTTCATGTAGACACTAAGTCAAACGACACTAAAGACTACTGGGAAGTGTTGCCATGTGCTGAAACTGTCTCTGGTGAGTTTATCCAGGATTAAAAAAAAAAGCAGACACTGAAATAACTTATAATCGATGGTGTCTTAAACTCTCTTGTGACTAGCCTGGGTTTACTACAGCACTAGGTGGAAGCCTCACTCTGTGCTCTGCTCTCCAACAGGTTCATCAAGCAAAATTTTAACATACACAATAAGAAAAGAACAAACCCAATCTATACAAATTTATATTTCATTTTTTCACCTCTAAGAAAATTAAATTAT
This sequence comes from Mauremys mutica, assembly GCF_020497125.1. Classification (NCBI taxonomy): domain Eukaryota; kingdom Metazoa; phylum Chordata; order Testudines; family Geoemydidae; genus Mauremys; species Mauremys mutica. Next base: position 105,648,717 of record NC_059080.1, on the reverse strand, counting down.
TGATATAATTATCTTAAAAGATTTCTAAAATCTCAGTGTTACGAAAATGAGCAAAGTCAATTGTTCCTACCTTTCCACAACGTGATGGCTAATAACTGATGTAGTTTCGGATGACCGAGTTTCCCTGATCCACCGCTGGACCATTTCAGTGCTCTGGACACAAAAGCTACTCTTTCAGGAGAATTTGGATCCATCAAACTAAACACTTTAGCCAAGTTTTCTAGAAGCAATACAAATATGCAATTAACATTACCAGGAACATAGCAAAGTTTCTCCTGTTATCAATAAACCTTTGTAAAAACATCTTGAAAGATTAGTTGTTCTTCTTAAATGAGTGACTGAACAATGTACTTCCATGTGTACAAGTCAATCTTAGCTCTGTAAATCAGTAACGTCCAATTGACCTCTCCGCTGCAGTGCCAGAAACCATACCCTGCCTAGTAACTGGCACTAGGTAGGAACAGCTTCCCATGTCCCATGGCTTAAGACAGATGTTCCTTTGCTGTCAGGGAGTTCCAGTGAGGAGACAAAGCTTCAGTTAGGAAGGTGCACACCAGTCATAAGAAGTGTCAGGGATGGGAGCCTGTAATTAGGAGCAGGGCTGTTGGAGGACCGTGGAGTGAAATGCCAGACTGGATCTATGGAAACCAAGTGCATTCCCTATCCCATTCTCCAGTTGGACCGCAGGCACCTAGAACAGCAGTTGATGTGGAAGGGACTCTTCATGTGATTTCCAGCTGGGCAGCTCAGAAGAAGGGCTTTATGAACTGCACGCTTACCCGACAAGCAAAGTTTCTTTGACAAAATGGCCGACCCGCGGGCAATGCACACATCACCACACTGACTGGATAGGAAGCCGCTGTCCATCAAAGCGGCGGAGAGGTCAATTACTGTGCAGACAATACTTGTCGCTCCTGTGCTGGGGAGAGGACAATGCCAAAAATCATGCTCCACCTACAAAACATAGTGATGTTTGCTCAAAGTATGTCCCTATGCTTAGAGCCACATCAATTACTGAAAAAAAACAGGAGTACTTGTGGCACCTTAAAGACTAACAAATTTATTGTAGCATGAGCTTTCGTGAGCTCCGAAGAAGTGAGCTTTAGCTCACGAAAGCTCATGCTACAATAAATTTGTTAGTCTTTAAGGTGCCACAAGTACTCCTGTTTTTTTTGCGGATACAGACTAACACGGCTGCTACTCTGAAACCTATCAATTACTGAGAATCCATTATTTTTCCAGCAATTGTGTCTGCATGTCACTTCTGGAACTAAATTAACCCCTTAGCAAAACAGGAGCCCACAACTCATGGCACAATGAAAGGGATTGAAGGTTTAGGAGAGCATTACGTTTCTGATAACACAAATTTCTCTGAAGTGCAAATACACTTGAAACTCTGTCAAACTAAACACAATGAGATAATCTCACCTAGTAGTTCATCTGTTACTTTTGCGTCCGATTTCTCTAAGGACTCTAAAACCAGCATGGACAGATCAGCAGCACTGTTTTGCTACAAAATGTGCACAAAAACAAGAAATGTATTGTTAGTGCTGAAGCTATCATTAGTTGCTAGAATAAGGTCAAGAAAATGCTTAAAGAATTTTGTGAAAAGCAAATTTTCAGATGGAACAGGGACAATTAACCCTGTTCCACCCTCACAAAAAGTAGTAGTAATTTAATAAAGTAAACCGAAAACCTGCATGAAAATACAGCACAACTGGCTTAGGCTGCAAATGCAGTGTGGACACACATGAATGTCAAAGTCTCTACAAGTGATGCAATTAATCTCTACACAGAAAAGACACAGGACTCATGCACTGGGAAAAGACTACATAGCAACTTCCCACAATAAAGACTTGTCTACATGGGGACATTCGGGAAAGTTAAGATGAATTAACCAAATCCTTGAAGAAGGATTAAGTGAACTAAATAACATCACACCAAGGTTTAATGTGCTTTAACCTATGTATTGCTTCATGATCTTAGTTGATTTGTCTTTTCTGATTGTCCTAGTGTAGACAAGCTCTAGACTGCTTATGAGCCCAAAACTTTAACACTAATGAGTCACCATTTAACCCTCCAACAATTTGGAAAAAATAAAAGGATTTCTTACTTGGCTGTGACTAAAGAACAACAGTGCCCCTGAATACATCAGTTCTCTTGCTTCTACGTGTTTGCCTTGGGACATATACCTGCAAATAAAAACAAAGCAAAACAAAAAATTCTTTAGATAAAGTATCATTAAGCGACAGGTTTACATATACTCAAAAATCACTTGAATTTGAAAGTCATTTAATACTACTTGAAGCACAAGGTGACACAAAGATTTATTTTCAAATATGTATGTTTGTATTGAAAATCAATGTATAAACAAGTGAAAGCTACAATAAAGCTGGTTGTATAGAAAGCATATTGTATATGAATGGATCTTATTATAAATATTTAAAAAAATAATAATTTTCCTTTCTTGGTCCTCACCCAAAAGTTAGTCCCAAAAGGAGAACAGATCAAAAGTTATAAGCATATGAAAACAAGGAATTATAATAGAACTTTGGAACATCACGTTACCACTTTTGCCTTAACAAAATTTTTAAATATCATAGAATATCAGGGTTGGAAGGCACCTCAGGAAGTCATCTAGTCCAACCCCCTGCTTAAAGCAGGACCAATCCCCAACTAAATCCTCAAATCGCCTCCTCAAGGATTGAACTCACAACCCTGGGTTTAGCAGGCCGATGCTCAAGCCACTGAGCTACTATTCTTACTCTCTTGGAACAGTGGGACAGCATCCAAAAGTCTGGTATGATGCACAAGACAATTCTTATTATGTGAATAATAAATGAAAGTCTCCAGCATGTCCTATTACATCAATTAATATATGGAAGTTTAAAGTGCTTTCAGTATAAATGCTATACAGCACTGTAACATACGGTTGAGCCATTACAAGACAAGCTTGCATATCACAAATATCATATCATAGCATAAGAACGGCCCTACTGGGTCAGACCAAAAGTCCATCTGGCCCAGTATCCTGTCTTCTGACAGTGGCCAGTGCCAGGTGCCCCGAGGGAATGAACAGAACAGGTCATCATCAAGTGATCCATCACCTGTTGCTCATTCCCAGCTTCTGAGACATCTTCACTCAACTCTTTCCCAGTCTCTCCTCACTCTCTTCTAGTCTCCCTGATTACCACTTTTGGCTGCTACACAAGAGGACATGAAAAGTGCAATCATCCTTTGTAGAGCCAAATTAGATAAGCTTTGATAGTATCTATAGCAATCAGAAAGAGTCACCACACAATTTTTCAAAAAATCTGAGCAGTCACTTTCACCCACTTTCACAAAGACAGCAAATGCAAATGTAGACAAGGCCTAAGACTGTAAGTTGGAGCGCATTAAATCAGCCTTGGGTGCCCTGAGGTGTCCACACTGGCAAGGCACTTAGAGCGCCTGGACCCCGCAGCTGGAGTGCTCCTGGCAATCCACCTCCATGAGAAGCATAAAGCTTTCTGAACCCCAGCTGAAACGCCACGGTGTCAGTGTGGATGATGTGTTGCATTACTGCACTGTGATTGCCTTCCAGAAATGTCCCATAATCCCTTGAAGTCAAGTGGCCACTCTGGTCATTGTTTTGAACTCGGCTGCAGGCATGCGGATATCCCATTTCAAAGCTCTGTTTCTGACATCCCGTAGGCTTATCTGCTCCGGGACACAAAGCACACCAGTACTGTGGAATGCTCCTGCTGGGGGGGGGCGGAGAGAGAGAGAGAGAGAGAGAGAGAGACGGGGACTGATGTCGGGTTTCCCCCTTCCCCTGTCTGAACTTACAAGATAGCATGCTGACACACTCTGCCCCCCAAAACATACAGTCTCTCCCCCCACATACACACACTGTCCCACTCCCCACTCCCTCATTTGAAAAGCAGCTGGCAATCTAGTAGGATGCCCATGGAACAATGGGATTGGGAACCCTGCATCATGTGATGCTGTGCCCCATTAGGCATTGCAAACCTTTCCCAAAGCACACTGCAGCCACTTGCATGCTGGGATAGCTACCACAATGCACTGCTCTCTGTGGCCTTGCAAGAGCTGCTAATGTGGACATGCTCCAGTCACAAGGAGCACAGTGTGAACACACAGCAGCGCTTTCCTTGCTGCTGTCTCCAAGGGCTGGTTTAACTCCCAGTGCTCTACATACGCATGTGTAGACATAGCCTTAGAAACTTCACATTTCAAAACCTAATTGCTCAACAATTCAGCTTCTAGCTTCTTCATTTAAAAATGAATGTTACAAACTCAAAGTGAGAAAAAACAACAACCATCCTTCATTCCAAAATTGCCATTATAAGGCGATATGATTAGTACCACACTGCTGTCATTACAATCTCCTGGTCACAACCACCACCACTCTCTATAGCTAAAGGTTTTGTATAGAATACTACACCTTGGCGAGTGGAATAACGTTTGTTGCACCCCCACTGGAGCGCGGCAGCGCCAGTGTGAACGAGGTGTTGCATTACTGTGCTCTGATCGGCCTCCAGAAACGCCCCATAATCCCCTTAACTCAAGTGGCCACTCTAGTCATTGTTTTGAACTCCTGTAGGAATGCAGAAATGCCCTTTCAAAGCTCCATTTCTGACAGCCGGCATGTAAGCCATTACTGTGGAATGCTGTGTGAGAGAGAGAGGCGGGGGGAGGAAGAGGTCTGCTGCTGTCTGAACTTAGAAGACAGCATACTGACATGCTCTCAGCCCCCAAAAACCCACTCTCCCCCCCCACCCCGCACATACACACTCTGTCACACTCCACCCCACTCCTCCCATTTTAAAAGCACGTTGCAGTCACTTGCATGCTGGGATAGCTGCCCATAATGCACCACTCCCAATGCTGCTGCAAGTGCCGCAAATGTGGCCATGCCAGTGTGCTTGAAGCTGTCAGTGTGGACAGATTGCAGCGCTTTCCCTACTGCGCTCTACGAAGGCTGGTTTAACTCAAAGCGCTCTACATCTGCAAGTGTGGCCATGCCCTAAGTGGCTTGGCAGTGTGTACACCTCGGGAGTTACACTGCAGAAAGCTGCTTTACTGCGCAGAAACTTGCCCAGTGTAGACAAGACCAAAGTTGACCTTCCTGGATTTCCACTGATCTTTCAGCCAGACAGATAAATAAAAGAACAGAAATAGTATCTTTTTAAGCTAAGATTTTTTTTGCTCTCAGCTAAATTTCTGAGGCTGACACTGTTCAAATGTCAATACTTCCAGAATTTTAATATATTGTATGCTCCAGTGATTCCACTTTTATTTGATACTATGTGTTCCAAATTATTCTGCTCTTTGGCTTGTTTGTGCATTTTTTGTTTGTTTTTTTTTCCCCACTAAAAGATTACCTTTATCTGACTGCCTCTATACAGACTTTTTGTGGACTCTACCGTATAGCAGAGATTGGTTTACTGAAAGGATGAATAGTTTCATATGTGATGATTTTGCAATCCTGGCTATTTATATTTTGAACAATGGCTGTTTGTTACTTTTATATACATAAATCAGAAGGAAAAAAAAGAGATTGCTATTTCTTAAACTGATTGTAACAATGTTCCCTCTGGCCAGACAGGACCAAAATACCTATTTCCAATAGGAGTATCTCTGTTCCTCCTCCTACAATCAAACTGCATTGTAACACCACTTTCCTGCTAAGTGAACTCTAGAGACCCATTAATATGGATAGTTCAACAAAACAAGGTTTTCTCTCAGTTCCTTGCTCCTATTCCACTGCCCCCAAAGCATTGCCTTTCAAGGTCACCGCCTGGGGAGTAAAAGACCAAAAATCAGGAAAATGCCTATGACTAGGTGTGGAAAATATAATCACTTAAGTTTGTAGCAATTTTATTTATTTAAAGCAGCTTCTTACAAGTCTATTTTATCTGCCATTAAAGCATACCACTATAAACGGAAGCTATTAGGAATCCTGTCTGCGCCAAAAGCTCAGTTAATTTCCTTCTTTTGAAGATAGGACACTAACAAAATAATGTCATTTTAAAATGAAAATTGTTCAAAAAAATAGTTGTGTTGACAGAACTAATATACTGCATTACGCTTATCAAGATATAAGCGGGTGTATTTGCACAGTAACATAGTGGAATTCTATGTGCAGGTTTATTCAGATATGAAATGAGCACATTACAAAAGCTAAGACAAATTTAGCCTTCAAATCTTTCAAAAATAGAATGTCTCACTTCATGATATTGTATAGTCACTCTCCAGATCACGACTGAAGTTATTAAGAAAGCAACATGGGAAACTAAGTAGCACTGTATCTGACATGTCAATTAATTAATTAAATTGATAATACTTCTTGTTCCTTATCTTTTATAAGATTCATCATTGTTATAGATTACAGTGGAGTGGGAGCAGGGAAATGTAGAAATGGATCAAAACATTTCTGTAAATGAGGCCTTGATGGCTTATTCAGATTAAACAAAGTGTCCACGAGCACTAATAAAACGTAAGCCAGTTTGACTACCACCTTGAAGTTAAACCTGGAAGTCTGACTTGAAATTTCAAAAGTCAGAAACCTAGATGTGCTTGAACCAGTCAGCACCTACAATAATAATGAAACCCAAGTACGTACATTCATAGGAACATAGGAATTTCCATACTGGATTAGACCCGAGCTCCATCTATCCTGTCTCCAACAGTGGCAAGTATCAGATGCTTCAGAGGAAGGTGTAAAAATCCTGAAGCAGGGAGAAATGGATAATTTGTCTACCCTCATTAGATCTCATCCTAATCTCTATTAGGGAATGGTTTAAACCATAAAGTTTAGTACCTCTTCCAAAATTTATTAGCACTAACTATAACAATTCTAGATATTCTTGTTATTCCTAAGTGGTATCCCTTTCTGAATATTGATAAATTCTTGGACTCAATGACTTCCTGTGGTAAGGTCCACAGTTTAATTATGATTTGTTATGGGGAAATATTTCCTTTTTATTATTTTTGAATTTACCACTTTTTTATTTCACTGAATGCCTCCTTGTTCTTGTGTTATGCCTGATCTACCCATTTTAAATTAATTTAGTGGGTTCAAGCCAGGATGCAAGTTACTGCATTTTAAATTACTATGAAAGAAGAGACTGCTTGTTACAAGTTGTGTAAGAAAGAAAAACATTGTCACAATCTAAACTTTTCTGCAACAAAATTAAAGATAGATTTCTGCTGACAAACTGTTTCAACAGAAGTATTTGGAGATGTATTGTTACCCTTAAACATCTGAGTACTATTTAGTCTCTGTCACTCAGACTAATATTAAATGCAAAAGAGTGTTTAATAATGAAGTCTTACACCGTAGATGACAATTCAAGATTACAGCAGCCATGTACTCAAAGTAGTAATACCACAGTACAAATACTGTAACAGGTCTGCTTCATGGTATTCATTAATAGGCAAGGCACAAAATGGAGTTGTGCAGTAATATCTGCCTTTTTTTTAAATTTCCAAGTTGACTAAACATGGTGAGAAATCAATGCATTTTAAAGTGTCTTCAAATCAATGACACTAAAATCAGGACATCCAAAAACCAGAATTACATCTGATCTGCAATTAAAAGTCGACCTATCAAGCAACCCATTTGGAGAGACACCCTCACAGCGGATTCATTTTAAGACACATTTTAAATCATCTTACTCTTAAAATGGGGAATTTCATTGTGTATTTTAATTAAACAATTAATCAACATTTGTTTTGTTTTTTAAATTCAAATTGTAATTTTATGACAGGTCTGAAGAAATTTGCACACTGTACTTTTACATATGAATGACACTTTTAATTAGAAGGAAAACATTTTGGAGTAAAAGAGTTTACAGGTTCTAAGGATATACCTATGTTACCACCAGATGATAACTTTCACCCAGCATGTGGGTTACTGCAGAACTACTAATTCAGTCACACTAATAATATTAACACTCTGTACTACTATTCTATCTTCCATCTGGGGATCTCAAAGTCCTTTAGCAAATGTTAATTAAGTCCTTCAGCAGCTTGTTTTAATATAGTCAACCTTTACATAACTCTGAGAAGAAACTGCTCCTCATGAACTCATATTCTTTAATCCTTCTTAAAATGTAACCTTATCCTTTTAAATTTAAACATCCCTAAAAAGGAATGAAAGCACCTGAGAAGGTGGAAGGGGGATAATGTAACTAACCCATTTATGCATCTCAATAGAAAGGTGCAACACAACCTCGATCATTACCTCTCTTTCTATTGGTTAGAGAGAGGAGACCCCTACCAACAGGACTGGCCTTTGGATGCCAAGATGCTGGAGCAAATTGGCATAACAGGGGGAAGGGGGGTAGAAAAAAATGAGTAAGGAATCTTTTTCTCCAATCCTGCTTGCTCCAAGGCAAGTCTATAAGCAGTGCCAAACAGACGGAAAAGGAAAAGAGAATGAAAAACCAAGCTGCATTTGCTTTTGGGCCTAATTGTTGTTGAGATCACCTGGGGCTCTCTAGATGAGTGTGATGACAGCCTAGTGAAGCAGAGGAGTACAAAAAGGGAAGAAGATGAATAATGGGACCGTTTATATAAGGGAGA